>NC_062274.1:43106158-43406593 GCF_916048215.2 Malus sylvestris
AACAGTAAGCTGCTGGCGTGATTGGGTGGAGACCATAGCTCGGAAGCAGGCCCAGAGGCTTGCGGGTGAAAGAGAAACCCTAGTCGCAGCTGGGTTTCAAGTTTGGGCCGTAGGGACTAAGCCTAACCCCGTGGGTTGGTTGACTGAGGCGCGAGTTGTGGCAAGGGCTAAGCCCAGCAACTAGTTACTGGTGTGGGTCGAGATGGAACGACTAGTTCAACATGTGTTGGTGTGGGTTGGGGTTGCAGGTTCATGGTAAGAAACTAAACCAAGCACACGACCTAAAGGCTATAGGCTTCGATAAAGGTCTGAGACGTCAAACGACGTCGTCTCAAGGAGGGTCTCCACGCGGTTGGGCTTCAGGCCAGCACGGTAGTCCTTGTGGTGGTGCCACGGCAATGATGCCGCAAAATCCCAAATTCCTTTTTTTTTTCCGAATTTTTCTAGGGTTTGAAAAACCCTAATATGCTTCTAATTTATTTACATGCCTTGACTCACAATTCCACTTAGCAATTTAATTGCGTAATGCATGAAACACACACACACACACACACACACACACACACACACACACACACACACACACACACACATATATATGTATTGACAAATATATGAAACATGTACAATATATATATATATTGTAAGGAAAATATGAACATAGAGGGGTTCATGCATTATGGGGAATGTTTTTATGCTTCGTGGACGTTTCAAATATCTTCCTTTATTTTAAGCGTACCTAATTAGCAAAAAACAAATAAAAGCCTTTGAATTTTGTGGAAGATAGTCTCCTCCTACAATCTTTCAGTTCCTTATCTGGTAAGAGCGTGCTGATAACGTGTTGTAGGTCTATTTGATTGAACTAATCTAAGGTATTAGAGAGAAAGGGGGCCGACGATATTATGAGAGAAGATAGTGATTTAATTGTGAGGTGTGTGTTGTATCACCCCCATTGTGTCTTTATTTATAGTAGTAGGATAGACAAAAACCTTATCCTTTTAGGATTACAACTCTTAATAGGTAATAAACTCCTAAAAGGAATATAAGAGATATTCCTAGATCTACTAGGATTTACACAATCACATTCCTATTATAAATATGACTGCAACATTGTCAAATATTTTAAACCTTTGGATCTAATCTATTATAATTATATGACTAATATGCATTTGGTCCTCAAAATAAGGACCTTAGGAGAGCAAGACTGCGTCAGCACATACTTCCCCACCCACTAATCCCCCGTCCCCCGTCCCCCCATATTTTTA
This sequence comes from Malus sylvestris, assembly GCF_916048215.2. Classification (NCBI taxonomy): domain Eukaryota; kingdom Viridiplantae; phylum Streptophyta; class Magnoliopsida; order Rosales; family Rosaceae; genus Malus; species Malus sylvestris. Next base: position 43,107,424 of record NC_062274.1, read on the forward strand.
ATACATCGATATTTTTACACTAAGGGGAGGGAGAATTCGGCAAAACCACGCAATGGATAATTCGTCATTCACGAGATTCAAACCAAGCCCTCTGACCCACCCACTAACCCGTCCAAGTCCCCATTTTATTTCTTTACAAAGACCTTGCCCCATGGTTCTTCAATTTTGTCTAAAATTACCATTTAATTCCTTTGTGCGTCTTTATATAAACGGTTTTGTTATGTGCATAGAAATAGACCAAGAAAAAAAGAAAAAAAAATTAATTTACACAATGGGTAACTTAATTTGGTATGTGATAATGTTTATTTATTTATTTTTTTGAACAAACGATATTATCGATAGGGAGAGAAGGTAGGCTACGCTTCACAATAAGCTCGTAATAATGTGATAAGTGGTGATATGTGATAACACTAGACAGTAGTACTAAGTGACAATATGTGATAACATTGATATATCTAATTTTTTTCTCATGATCAGGTATGAAAATAATTTTTTTAAAGACTTGAATAGAAATAGACTGAGAAAGAAAGAAAAAAAATAATTTAGCCAACAAATTAAGAAAATACATTATTTCGACGAAAAAATGGAACTTTAACGAAAAACTCCTAGTACTATTCACTTTAACGAAAAATCACATTTTTACACTAAAAAATCAATCATGATACTATTCACTTGACCCTTTATTTTGTTCTTATCGTTAAAACTCAAAGTTTTCAAACATTTTTAATTAATTTTCCACGAAAAAAAAAGGAAGTAATGAATTTTGCATATTGTATTATGAATTTAATTTGGAATTCAGAATTTAATTACCCATTGAGTCCACGAGAATATTCAAAGTCCAAAAGCCGGACTGTCCAAAATTCATGTTTTCAGCCCACGGACTTCCCGCTCCCTCCGCTCCTTTCTAACCGCGGTTTCATTTCAATCTCCTTCTCCCCCTAAACCCCCAAATCAAGACTGTAACTTAACTTTCCCCCCAACATTTATTACCCATCTCTCTAACTCCTTTGAGATCTCTCTCCATCTCTCTCTCTCTCTCTCTCTCTCTCTCTCTCTCTCTCGGAGTGGTTCGTCTCCAATCCAACGAATCCAACCAATCGGGCTCTCTCAGTCCCTTTCAGATCTGTGAGATTTCTCTCTCATTTTTTACATTAATTTTGAGTTGATTTCTGTTATTTTTTTTGTTAATTGTTGATTTGGCTGCTGATTATATCCTTTTTCCTGTTTTTTTTTACTGAGAAATTGATAAAATTAGGATGAAAATTTATTTATTTGGTCGAGATAGTTGAAAATTCACATTTGCTTAGTGCTATTTTATTGGTGAAGGTTGAATTTGATACTTTATCCTGGGGCTGCAAAATTTGTATTATTTTAACTGAATATACTCATACTTTGATTCTACCTGTTTGTTGGGTAATAATCTTCTCCTAAACTAACAATCTGCTGAGCCTGTAAGTTGTAATTAGTCAAATGGGTTCTTGCTTTTGGACTTTTTTCTCAATCTTGGATTCTTGTTTACGCTGTTGAATTTAGTTGTGGTAAAAGCAGGTCAAATAATGTGTATCTCTTTGTTGTTTAGGTTTGCATAAACACGGTAGTTTTGTTTTATTATCAAGGTGGATTGGGATTGATGTTTCAGTGTGTGTCTCTGTTAGCAACAGAAAGTGGTAATTCTTTAATGTACAAAGAAATATATACCAACATGATCAGCATAGATAATGATTTTGATCAGCATAGATAACGATTTTCATTTCTGATTTGTACGTTACATAGAAAAGGAACATTTAACCTGAATGCTTATTCTCTTACTTATTGAGCCAAATAGTTCCTTTTGTCGTTTAATAAGCAGCTACGTTCACCAGTTTGCTATTAATGAAGGTCAAGGGGTAAGCTAGTTGGTTGCAAATATATTCTCTAAAACTATTGCAGGATCCTGCTTAAATTCATTGAATGTTTGAAGTTTAAAATTTTAAGGGTTGTGTTTTAATGAGTTAGTGCTTGAACTTCATTCTTCCCAGCCTCATGGAGAAGGAGGCTTCAGCTAAGGAAGATATCACAAGTTCTGTAAATGCTCAAGATTTGGACAAAGATACACTTGCTCTTCATAAAGATCTGGGTGAACCATCAAAGGAGACGAAAACTCTGAGTATCAGCACTGGTGGTCCCAAGTTAGACAAGGATGGTGGAGAAGATGTACTAGTTGATAAGACGGCCAGGAGCGGGGATGTGAAGTTTAAAGATGGGGGAAAAAAATTAGACAATAATCCAAGTCACAGGGACATAGGTGAGAAGATCGATGAGAGTAGGGATTTGGAATCAAAAATTCAAGAAAAAGAATTAGACTCTGATCATAAGGTGGAGTATGAAAAACAAGAAGCAAAAATGCACAATGATGGTTTACAGAATAACTTGGGTAGGAAGCCAGATGAAAGTAAGGGTTTGGAGTCCAAAACTCAGGAGGAGACAAATCAAACCACAGATGAAATTCTTGGTGAGGAGGAAGAGCAAGAGCCGGTGTTTGATGGAACAGAGATTCCTGGGATGGCAGCTAACAGAAGTATGTCCACTCGTTCTTTAGATCTTGATTCAGAGAACCAGGGGGTAGTTGAAAAGGCAGTGGCGCTTAAAAACCTTGTTAAGGTTAAGGGTGTAGTTGCAGTTTCCACATTTCTGCGTCGCCTTTCTGGCAAAAGAGATGAAGATGGTGATGCAGAAAACAAAGCTGCGCAGAGGGAGGAAGTCACTGAAGGACCAGCACAAGCTATAGCCATAAAAGGAAGAATTATTCTGTTCACAAGATTAGGATGCCAGGACTGCAAAGAGGCTAGGTTATTTTTGTATAGGAAGAAGCTCAGATATGTAGAGATCAATATTGATGTATATCCCAGCAGAAAGCTTGAGTTAGAGAAATTTGCTGGGTCTTCTGCTGTTCCAAAGGTTTTCTTCAATGAAATCCTTATTGGAGGCTTGAGTGAGCTAAAGGGCTTGGATGAGTCTGGAAAGCTTGATGAGAAGATTGAATATCTGATTAGTGAAGCACCGTCGTGTGAAGCTCCTTTGCCGCCACTTTCGGGTGAAGACGATCTATCCAGTAGTGGAGCTATTGATGAACTAGCTTTAATTGCCCGGAAAATGAAAGAATTTGTTGACGTGAAGGATCGTTTTCATAAAATGCGCAGGTTCACAAACTGTTTTTCAGGTTCAGAAGCAGTGGATTTCTTATCAGAGGATCAGTATCTGGAAAGGGAAGAGGTTTGCTATTTACTTTTTCTTTTCTTTGTTAAAATTTTGGAAAGCAAGTTGAACTTTGTGAGTGGTCATAGGAATTCCACCTTTCAGTGGGCTAGATTACTTTACACTGTCCTAAGGGGTTACAGGGCATCCTTTTCTAAAATTTATTGGTCTTGATTCGTGAATCTACATTCGGATTATCTCATATGGACGAAATTGTTTCATCAAGTGTGCTGTATTTACTACGTATGCAAAATCAATTTCTAGTTAAGGTTATCGTTATTAACTCTTCTCTTTTCCTTTTGGTTTGTGTTATGATGCAGGCTATTGAATTTGGGAGAAAGCTTGCAAGCAAACTTTTTATTCAGAATGTTCTTGAGTGAGTCACTTGAAGTTTTCCTTGAAGTGTCTTTATATTCTCTTTCACTTGGTTTTATTGCTAGGAAACTCTGAGTGGAAAGTAGTTCAAAAGAAAGTACTCAAGTAAAATTACATTTGATTTACAAGAGGAAATTTTAGAAAAATGAGGTCTCAGCTGTCCATGATTCATTGTCCTGTTAAAGACTACAGTTAGTGGTCGGACAACATATTTTATTTTTTTTCCAAAGTCGGATGACTTATTTATTAAACAATTAAATGCGTGAAGTATTAGTGGACAATTTCAAATTTTGATTTTCATGTCAGACCAACTTGTTTCACATATATTATTCCATTGTTGACATATTTTCTTCTGTTTGTTCTCAACAATGCTTTTATGTTGCTCTAGGGAAAATCTATTTGAGGATGGGAACCACCTATATCGGTTCTTGGATGATGATCCCATTGTTTCGCAATGTCAGAACATTCCGAGGGGTATAATAGATGTAAAGCCAAAACCCATCCTAGAAATTGCATCAAGGTTGAGGTTTTTATCTTTTGCAATTCTTGAGGCCTATGTGTCAGAGGATGGAAAACATGTTGATTACAGAAGTATCCATGGAAGTGAGGAATTTGCAAGGTTTCACTTTTCTTTTCTCTTTTGTTTTTGTCAAATAATTTTTAGCTGGAAAAGGTATTTTGGTATCTCAATAAACTGTTTTTGGTTTTATATCCAACACATTGTTAACGGTAATATCTTTGTAGATATCTGAGAATAGTAGAAGAGCTTCAAAGAGTGGAAGTGAAGGATATGAAGAGGGAGGAGAGACTTGCTTTCTTTATGAATCTCTACAATATGATGGCCATCCATGCAATATTGGTATGGGGTCATCCAACTGGAGCAATAGAGCGAAAGAGGTTGTTTGGGGACTTCAAGTATGTTGTTGGTGGGTCCACATACTCACTCTCAGCTATTCAAAATGGCATTTTACGGGGAAACCAGCGACCACCATACAACCTCATGAAGCCATTTGGTGCAAAAGATAAGCGTTCATTGGTAAGATGATAATAATATTCTTCAGTATTTACATGGCATAAACTTTTACTTGGCCACTTCAGTCATGTATGTATTCATCAGTGTATTAAAAGCATGAGGCGTGGGCGAGGCGTCCGAGGGATAGCCCGGCCTAGGAGTGAGGCAAAGCCTCACAAGACCTAAATTTTTTAATATATACACTGAGCGTACACATATATTATATTAAAAAAAGAAGATTATTAATCAATAATCACCCTGAGCACATACATATATTATAAATATATATACACCAGTGTATTAAAAGCGTGAGGCGTGGGCGAGGCATCCATGGGATAGCTTGGCCAGACAGTACACACATCCATTATATAAAAAATAAAAATCAGAAAAAAAGGTAGAGAGACGATAGTGCAAAGAAGAGGTATGAGGCAGTTAAAACCCTACCCAAAATTTGGGTTTGGGAGTTAAAAAAATAAATAAATAAAGCCCTGAGGCACACCTTCTGTCACCGAAGCGGCTCCGGCAAAGCCTTACGCCCACTCCCACAAAACAGAGGCGGCAACCCTCAAGCCCAGCCTAGGCGCCCTCTGAGGCGAGTCTTTTAAAACATTGATATACACACATATTATATTATATTATATTATATATATATATATATATATTAAATAGAGGATGAAAAGCACAATAAGCATTGAGCACACTTATAACAATGCATGCAGACAGCACACACATCCATTATATAAAAAGATAAAAATCAGAAAAAAAAAAAAAAAAAAAGAGAGAGACGATAGTGCAAAGAAGAGGTATGTGTCAGTTAAAACCCTACCCAAAATTTGGGTTTGGGATTAAAAAAAGAAAAAAGAAGCCAAAAAGAGTTGCCTGGACGCCTTGAGGCGCTTCTTCGCCACCTAGGCGGCTCCGGTGACGCCTTCCGCCCACAGAGGCGGCAACCCTCACGCCCAGCCTTAGAGGAAGCCTAGGCGCACCCTGAGGCGAGGCTTTTATAACATTGGTAACAAATTGGGCATTCCCATGTGTAGCATTTCAAATTTCTTTTGGCCATAACATTATAAAACTTGCCTGTCTGGTTTTCTAGTTTGAGAATAGGAGGTTGATGCTACACATTCTTTTCAAGTCATTAAAATTCAGAATTGCAATCTGCTACTAGGCAACTCTTATCTCTTAAGAGCGGAGTCTCTCTGTCGTCAATTTATGCTACCTCATTTTTGTACCTTTCCGTATCAGGTGGCTCTTCCTTACCCAGAGCCTCTTATTCATTTTGCACTGGTTTGTGGTACTCGATCTGGCCCTGCTCTTCGATGTTATTCTCCTAGTGACATTGATAAAGAGTTGATGGAAGCAGCCCGTGATTTCTTAAGAAATGGAGGTCTTATTATAGATTTTGATTTGAAGGTTGCATCAGCTAGTAAGATTCTTAAATGGTAAGCTGTTCTAAGCAAGTGTTCTAATTTTTTATTTCTTCATTTAGGGGTGGGGTTTTTCTGAGCACATTCTGTGGTTTTCTTATTTGTCTTATATATAACAAATATAGGAACACGCACACTGTCTTTAAATTGGGGTTCTGAAACTTTCGAATAATTAACCTCTCTCGTCTAATAATACTCGTTAACGGTCAGGTTTAGCATAGATTTTGGCAAGAATGAGGTAGAGGTACTGAAGCACTCATCAAACTACCTTGATCCAGCTGTATCGGAAGCTTTACTGGAGTTTCTTGCCGACTCTCAGTTGAAGGTGACATACCAGCCTTATGACTGGGGTTTGAACTGCTAACGACGTTAGTATACCTTTCTCCCATACCATATACAACTTTAAATAGCTTCCCCTGTTTTCCAAAATATAGCATGAAAGAAGTGATGAATATGTACTTTCATTATTTCCATTTGTAGTTTGATAGACAAACCAGACGCATTTTCCGACAAATAGTTCGGCGAGACGCATTGAAAATGTTCTTTTCTCATACGTGAAACATGATGGTTTGGCTTAAAATTACAACGATGTAGTCTTATGTCTTTTACCTTTTTACATTGCAATTTGTTTCTTTGGTCTTCTAATCATCAAATGCATGACTATTGACTGGCTAATTGTACATTTGTGAGTCCTGAATATTGGTGTAGAATTCTAGTTCCAACATGTTCTTTACAATTACAATGGTTTCTTGGGAAATCTTGCATTCCTTGATTTTGGTAGAATATTGGGCTTCATTTGGAGTTGTAAGATTTCAAATTTAGGGAGTTTACTTGATGATTGTTTGATAATCATTTCGTTTTTAGGTTTCATTTTTTTTAAAGCGAAAAACTTGTTTGGTAATTGTATTCGGTTTATGAAAAGTGACAATTATTTTTTTGAGTTTCTAAAATTTGGCTTGGTTTTGGTTTTCGATTTTTGTTTATTTATTTTAAAATGAAAATTGAAATGATTACTAGCATAAACTTGTCAATATCAAAGTCCTAGTATGTGGCCTTTTATTAGTGAGGTAATATTAGAGGGATCAAATTTACAAACCAAATGATGTGGTTGTAGATGGTTAGATTATTAACAGTGTTGATTAACAGGTTTGTTTTTTATTGGTGACATATCATTTGGTTTAAAAATTTGGTCTCTTTAGTGTTACTCTTGTTGAGAACGTTGCGTTTAAGAATGGGAAAAACAAGAACAAACTTCGGAAATCGAAAAACAAATAATTAAGATAAATAACACCAAGAATTTACATGGTTCGGCAATATGTGCCTACGTCTACGAGATAACAACAATATTTCACTATATCAATAATGAGTACAACCAATAATCTTGCCAAATCTCTAGAACTAGGACTTGACGAAAAACCTGAAAGAACAAGAACAAGAAATACACTATCTCTTTTCTTTTCTCTCGCACACATTTTGCCTTTACAACATTCTCTCACTCCAATCCCTTGAGTGGTACACAACTTATTGTTTTGCTCCCTTCTCAAAACTAGTACAATAACCCCTTTATATAGACATAATAAAGGTCTTCTTCAATAAGGATTATTAATCCTAATTGGAATCTAGTTATGAATCCTACTCTAATTGAGAAACTAACTCCAATTGGGTAAACAACTCCAATTGGGAAAACAACTCCAATTGGGAAAACAACTCTAATTGGGAAAATAATTCCAATTGGGAAAAAAATTTAATCCCTTAAGACTATAATTCCTTATAGACGTAGGACAACTTATCATGGGCTAGAAAAAACCTAACAATCTCCCCCTCTAGACCATGAGGAAGGTATACCATAATAGGATTGCTTCTCTTGACCAAACTCCCATTAATCGAACTTTTCATGACCAGACTCCCCCTGATCGAATTACCCATAACCAAGCTCCCCCTGATCGACCTACTCATTAACCAAGACCCTCCTGATTAGATTTTTCTTGACCAGGCTCTCCCTGATTGCAATACCCATCGTCATTGGCAAAGGCAATTATAGACTTCTTTGCCAGAAAACCATCAATCATCTGCATTAAAGAAGCTCTTCATCGTAAGTCACAACACTTGCAGTATTGTTCCCATCCTTTTGTTCTTTTTTCCATTTACGACAATATTTCTTCATGTGACCCTTTTTCCCACAATAGTGGCAGTCGCCATTGAATCTTGTCTCACCAGAATTCTTGCCTCTTTTCTCTGTGACAAAGAGTTGTCCAGCACCTGCACCTGAAGCTTTTCTATTTGTTTATTCATTAAACATGGTATGCTTAACAGCATCCATAGACAGTACGCCATTAGAAGCCGAATTGCTTACAGTTACGACAAAGGTTTCCCAACTATCTGGCAAGGATCCTAGCAATAAAAGTGCTAGCAGCTCTTCTTCAATATTCAAACCCATAGTGGCTACCTGATTGATCACGTTCTAAAAGTTGTTCAAGTGCTCGGTTACACTAACATCTTCCGCATACTTCATGTTGACAAGCTCTTTGATAAGGAATGCTTTCTTGACAACGGTCTTCTTCTCAAAGAGGGATTCTAACTTCTTCCAAAGAGCTTGAGCATCAGTTTCTTTAGACACATGGTGATAGATGCTCTCATCCACCCATTGTCTAATCGTACCAATAGTTTTACGATTCATCTTGGTCCAATTGGCATCAGACATATTTTCTGGCTTGCTATTAATACCTTCAATTGGCTCATGGAGATCTTTACAATAAAGCATGTCCTCCATTCTTGATTTCCACGTAACCCAGTTGGAGCGGATGAGTTTCATCATAATTGCACCCTCCATTCTAAACAGATATCAACCAAACCTGGCTCTGACACCACTTGTTGAGAACGTCGTGTTTAAGAATGGGAAAAACAAGAACAAACTACGGAAATTGAAAAACAATAACCAAGATAAATAACACCAAGAATTTACGTGGTTCGGCAATATGTGTCTATGTCCACGGGACAACAACAATCTTTCACTATATCAATAATGAGTACAACCAATAATCTTGCCAAATCTCTAGAACTAGAACTTGACGAAAAACCAGAAAGAACAAGAACAAGAAATATACTATCTCTTTTCTTTTCTCTCGCACACACTTTGCCCTTACAACATTCTCTCACTCCAATCCCTTGAGTGGTACACAAATTATTGTTGTGCTCCCTTCTCAAAACTAGTACAATAGCCCATTTATATAGACATAATAAAGGTCTTCTTCAATAGGGATTATTAATCCTAATTGGAATCTAGTTATGAATCATACTCCAATTGAGAAACTATCTCCAATTGGGTAAACAACTCCAATTGGGAAAACAATTTAATCCTCTAAGACTATAATTCCTATAGACGTAGGACAACTTATCATGGGCTAAAAAAAACCCAACAACTCTTAGCAGTGTGTGCGGTTGCTAAATTTGACATTTCTACCACCTGGGCTTGGTTAAGTTTTGTTCTTTTTCCCATCTTTTTTAAATTCAGAGGGGAGATTCAAACTCAAGAGTCTCTTGTAACACTACACTATCAGGGAAGTCGGAAAGAATTCTTGGATTGCATCATTGTTCTCATCAATTTATTCAACAATTGTCACATGCGCTACACAACGAGGAGGAGATGGGAGGGGAGACAATAAATTTTTGTGTATAGTAAGAGACTTGTAACTCAAATAGTTAAAAAGTGTATAATTTGACGCCTAAAAGTATACTCAGACCTTCCTCTTTCAATTTTGCTAAAATATACTAGAACCTTTCTCTTTCAATTTCGCTAAAATACTCTAATTAACCTTCCTCTTCCAATTCCGCTTGTATAGAAAAATAAAAAAATAAAATAAAAATAAAACAACATATAATTATGATTCAACCCAATTACATATAGCTACAAAATTATTGGTCAGAGTCATTGGTCCGGATCACTTGGACCACAGGTGGGTCTCGATTACTTGGATCGGGTGATCATATCATAGTAATGGGGATGATGTAGACAATAACAACAACAACAACAACAAAGCCTTTTCCCACTAAGTGGGGTCGGCTATATGAATCCTAGAACGCCATTGCGCTCGGTTTTGTGTCATGTCCTCCGTTAGATCCAAGTACTCTAAGTCTTTTCTTAGAGTCTCTTCCAAAGTTTTCCTAGGTCTTCCTCTACCCCTTCGGCCCTGAACCTCTGTCCCGTAGTCACATCTTCGAACCGGAGCGTCAGTCGGCCTTCTTTGCACATGTCCAAATCACCGGAGCCGATTTTCTCTCATCTTTCCTACAATTTCGGCTACTCCTACTTTACCTCGGATATCCTCATTCCCAATCTTATCCTTTCTCGTGTGCCCACACATCCCACGAAGCATCCTCATCTCCGCTACACCCATTTTGTGTACGTGTTGATGCTTCACCGCCCAACATTCTGTGCCATACAACATCGCTGGCCTTATTGCCGTCCTATAAAATTTTCCCTTGAGCTTCAGTGGCCTACGACGGTCACACAACACGCCGGATGCATTCTTACACTTCATCCATCCAGCTCGTATTCTATGGTTGAGATCTCCATCTAATTCTCCGTTCTCTTGCAAGATAGATCCTAGGTAGCGAAAACGGTCGCTTTTTGTGATCTTCGCTAGATTGCTCCGGTCATTAGTGTGGATAAGTATATAAATGGATAGAGATAGGAAAGCAAACACAAGATGTACGTGGTTCACCCAGATTGGCTACGTCCACGGAATAGAAGAGTTCTCATTAATTGTGAAGGGTTTACACAAGTACATAGGTTCAAGCTCTCCTTTAGTGAGTACAAGTGAATGATTTAGTACAAATGACATTAGGAAATATTGTGGGAGAATGATCTCGTAATCACGAAACTTCTAAGTATCGGAGTGTGGTGTCGTCTTGACTTGCCTTATCTGTCTCATAGGTAGATGTGGCATCTTCTCTGGAAGTACTCTTCCTCCATCCAGGGGTGGTATCTTTAACTGGTGGAGATGCACAAGGTAATGTATCAATTTCACTTGAAGCTTACTTGTAGTTTCAGGCTTGGTCAAGCGCGATACAAACCATGTAGTAGGAGTCCCCCAAGTCGCCGAGCTAGGGGGTCTGCTGAAAGAGGTGACAGACAAGGTAAGCAATCAGAGCTCCGACTGATTGTTCACCTTCTCCCCATCTTGCAGCAGCATGAAGGATAAAGAGAAGAAAAATGAGAAGAGATGATATGAGATACTTTTGCTTTTGAAGAAGTAACTTTCCACAGGCTTATTCTTGAACTGAGCTGGAGGGTTTTCTGGTTTCCTCCAAAGTATAAGGCCGACTGAAGAATTTGAGGGTCAAAACAAGTCCATCAAATCTAGAGTACGTTCCACCCTGCTGATATGGGATACTTTTGCTTTTGACAGAGTAATGGATGTATCGGCACATGTGCTGTTACGCTTGTCTCCACATGCTTCCTTGTATCCTTCGCACTTGCCCTATCTGTTCCTCAAGCAGATGCGGAATCTTCCCTGGAAACATAAGATGTTGAAGATGAGTACTCGAGAGCAATGCCAGGTAAGTAATCAGGTAAGGGGTTCCAGGCAGTCAGTTCCTGGCTGGAAGCTTGATTCCAAGTGCTGACTGATTGCTCTCTTTCTCCTTGTCTTGCAGGTAAAAACAAGGCCAAAGGAAAAGACAGGGAAAAAGCATGATATGGGATACTCTTGCTTTTAACCCTGATGATATGAGATATTCTTGCTCTAGTATAGCTTGTTTGCAGAGGTATTATCGGGGGGAAAGAAAGCTGAATATTTCGAAAGGCTTCGTTGGGAGTGCCCTCTCAGATATGATGAAGGGTTGAGCATTTTTGCAGGTCTGCCTGTCCGTTGGGGATGGAGGTCGACATATATAGGAGTCTCCCTAACAACAAGTAGTAATGCTATTCCTTTACCCTACTTGGTCATAGCACGGTAGTGGGAGCTGCCAGTTTCACATGTTTTAACTCTGTCAGAGCACTTTGAAAAAGTGGTCTGTGGTATCTGGCTCTCGAGATTCGGAAAACGATGCCTCTTCGATTTTTGAGAAAGCAATCATGTTGGGGGTCTGACTCTCGAGATTCGGAGAGCAGTGTCTCTTCGATTTTTGAGGAAGTAATCATGTTGGGAGTCTGGCTCTCGAGATTCGAAGGGCGGTGCCTCTTCGATTTTGGAGCAAGCAATCTTGTTGGGAGTGTTGTCTCGAATGTGAGTAAAGGTTGGGCATGTTTGCTAGTCTACCTTGCCACGAAGCACAAAGGTTGACACACAGGGACTTTCCAATTATCCAGCAATGGTACTGTTCCTTTACCCTCTCTTCGATTTTGAGAAAGTAGTCATGTTGGGAGTCTGGCTCTCGAGATTCGGAGGACGGTGCCTCTTCGATTTTGGAGCAAGCAATCTTGTTGGGAGTGTTTTCTCGAATGTGAGTAAAGGTTGGGCATGTTTGCTAGTCTACCTTGCCACGAAGCACAGAGGTTGACACACAGGGACTTTCCAATTATCCAGCAGTGGTACTGTTCCTTTACCCTTGTGGGTAATAATATGGTAGCTAGACCTTCAAAATTTATGTGTCTAAACTTTGTTAGTGCTGTTTCTTTGCTATTCTTTTACCTTTCTTGGTCAGAGCGATGTAGTGGGAGCTGCAAGCTTCACGTGCTCAACTTTGGCAAAGTTATATGTGGTACCCATGAGCTATTGTTGTGTGTGGGAAGTGGGTGATTGAACAGTAAGATTCATGTGCTTTCTACTTCACCAGAAGTCTTCGACAGAATGCCCATAATTTCTGCAAAGCTGAGTGTGCGTGTGACAGGTGCTGACAAGGCTAGAAAAGTAGGTGCCTCTTCGATTTCTGAGATTGGCCCTCGTGGTCTCTGAGCAGCCCAGCTTTTGAGAAAGCGAGCGCCTCTTCGATTGATTCGGAGAACGATGCCTCATCGATTTTTGAGAAAGCAATCATGCTGGGGGTCTGGCTCTCGAAGATTCGGGGAGCAGCGTCTCTTCGATTTTTGAGAAAGTAATCATGTTGGGAGTCTGGCTCTCGAGATTCGGAGGGCGGTGCCTCTTCGATTTTGGAGCAAGCAATCTTGTTGGGAGTGTTTTCTCGAATGTGAGTAAAGGTTGGGCATGTTTGCTAGTCTACCTTGCCACGAAGCTTCTCTTCGATTTTTAAGAAAGTAGTCATGTTGGGAGTCTGGCTCTCGAGATTCGGAGGACGGTGCCTCTTCGATTTTGGAGCAAGCAATCTTATTGGGAGTGTTTTCTCGAATGTGAGTAAAGGTTGGGCATGTTTGCTAGTCTACCTTGCCACGAAGCACAGAGGTTGACACACAGGGACTTTCCAATTATCCAGCAGTGGTACTGTTCCTTTACCCTTGTGGGTAATAATATGGTAGCTAGACCTTCAAAATTTATGGGTTTAAACTTTGTTAGTGCTGTTTATTTGCTATTCTTTTACCCTTCTTGGTCAGAGTGATGTAGTGGGAGCTGCAAGCTTCACGTGCTCAACTTTGGCAGAGAACTTTGGCAAAGTTTTCTGTGGTACCCATGAGTTATTGTTGCGTGTGGCAAGTGGGTGATTGAACAGTAAGATTCATGTGTTTTCTACTTCCCCAGAAGTCTTCGATAGAATGCCCATAATTTCCGCAAAGCTGAGTGTGCGTGTGACAGGTGCTGACAAGGCTGGAAAAGTAGGTGCCTCTTCGATTTCTGAGATCGGCCCTCGTGGTCTCTGGGGAGCCCAGCTTTTGAGAAAGTGAGCGCCTCTTCGATTTCTGAGATCGGCCTTTGTGGTCTTTGAGCAGCCCAACTTTTGAGAAAGCAAACGCCTCTTCGATTTCTGAGATCAACCCTCGTGATCTCTAAGCAGCCCAGCTTTTGAGAAAGCAAACGCCTCTTTGATTTCTGAGCAGGCGCCTCTTCGATTTCTGAAGCTCCGTCGAGTGCAGATTTTTATAGGGGCTGGCATTAAGTTCCAAAGCACACTTGAATCTCCACCAGTAGAAGCTTCATTCTTGCACTTCTAAGATCTTGATTTGTCCGACCTCTTCTCTCTTCAACACCTTTGAAAATGTCTGGCCCCTCCGACCGTCGTTTTGACTTGAACCTTGTTGAAGAGGCAGCCCCGCCTTCTCCAGACAACATATGGCGCCCATCCTTCGTCTCCCCCACTGGTCCTCTTACCGTTGGGGATTCCGTGATGAAGAATGATATGACCGCTGCGGTGGTGGCCAGGAACCTTCTCACTCCCAAAGATAACAGACTACTTTCCAAACGGTCTGATGAGTTAGCTGTTAAGGATTCGCTGGCTCTCAGTGTTCAGTGTGCAGGTTCTGTGTCTAATATGGCCCAACGCCTATTTGCTCGAACCCGCCAAGTTGAATCATTGGCGGCTGAAGTGATGAGTCTCAAACAGGAGATTAGAGGGCTCAAGCATGAGAATAAACAGTTGCACCGGCTCGCACATGACTATGCTACAAACATGAAGAGGAAGCTTGACCAGATGAAGGAAACTGATGGTCAGGTTTTACTTGATCATCAGAGATTTGTGGGTTTGTTCCAAAGGCATTTATTGCCTTCGTCTTCTGGGGCTGTACCGCGTAATGAAGCTCCAAATGATCAACCTCTGATGCCTCCTCCTTCTAGGGTTCTGTCCAGTACTGAGGCTCCAAATGATCCCCCTCCGGTGCCTTCTCTTTCTGAGGCTCTACCGACTGCTGAGACTTCTCCTAAGCAACCTTTGTGAAGGCTCCCTCTTATGTGTTTATTTTGACTCATGTATATGTACATATTTGTAGCTTATCGGGGATATCAATAAATAAGCTTTCCTTCATTTCAACGTATTGTGTTAAATACACCAAAACCTTATTCGCTAAGTTCTTTGAATTTTCTTTTGTTGAAGCTTGTATGTTGAAGCTTTCTGAGTGGAGCATGTAGGTTGGGGTAGTGTTCCCTTAATTTTCCGAGTGAGGAAAACTTCTCGGTTGGAGACTTGGAAAATCCAAGTCACTGGGTGCGATCGGCTATATGAATCTTAGAACGCCATTGTGCTCGATCCTGTGTCATGTCCTTCGTTAGATCCAAGTACTTTAAGTCTTTTCTTAGAGTCTCTTCCAAAGTTTTCCTAGGTCTTCCTCTACCCCTTCGGCCCTGAACCTCTGTCCCATAGTCGCATCTTCTAATCGGAGCGTCAGTAGGCCTTCTTTGCACATGTCCAAACCACCGTAACCGATTTTCTCTCATCTTTCCTTCAATTTCGGCTACTCCTACTTTACCCCGGATATCCTCATTCCTAATCTTATCCTTTCTCGTGTGCCCACACATCCAACGAAGCATCCTCATCTCCGCTACACCCATTTTGTGTACGTGCTGATGTTTCACCGCCCAACATTCTGTGCCATACAGCATCGCCGGCCTTATTGCCGTCCTATAAAATTTTCCCTTGAGCTTCAGTGGCATACGGCGGTCACATAACACACCGGATGCACTCTTCCACTTCATCCATCCAGCTTGTATTCTATGGTTGAGATCTCCATCTAATTCTCCGTTCTTTTGCAAGATAGATCCTAGGTAACGAAAACGGTCGCTCTTTGGTATTTCTTGATCTCCGATCCTCACCCCTAACTCGTTTTGGCCTCCATTTGCACTGAACTTGCACTCCATATATTCTGTCTTTGATCGGCTTAGGCGAAGACCTTTAGATTCCAACACTTCTCTCCAAAGGTTAAGCTTTGCATTTACCCCTTCCTGAGTTTCATCTATCAACACTATATCGTCTGCGAAAAGCATACACCAAGGAATATCATCTTGAATATGTCCTGTTAACTCATCCATTACCAACGCAAAAAGGTAAGGACTTAAGGATGAGCCTTGATGTAATCCTACAGTTATGGGAAAGCTTTCGGTTTGTCCTTCATGAGTTCTTACGGCAGTCTTTGCTCCTTCATACATATCCTTTATAGCTTGGATATATGCTACTCGTACTCCTTTCTTCTCTAAAATCCTCCAAAGAATGTCTCTTGGGACCCTATCATACGCTTTTTCCAAATCTATAAAGACCATGTGTAAATCCTTTTTCCCATCTCTATATCTTTCCATCAATCTTCGTAAGAGATAGATTGCCTCCATGGTTGAGCGCCCTGGCATGAACCCGAATTGGTTGTCCGAAACCCGTGTCTCTTGCCTCAATCTATGCTCAATGACTCTCTCCCAGAGCTTCATTGTATGACTCATTAGCTTAATACCCCTATAGTTCATGCAATTTTGTACGTCGCCCTTATTCTTGTAGATAGGCACCAAAGTGCTCGTTCGCCACTCATTTGGCATCTTCTTCGTTTTCAAAATCCTATTGAAAAGGTCAGTGAGCCATGTTATACCTGTCTCTCCCAAAAGTTTCCACACTTCGATTGGTATATCGTCTGGGCCTATTGCTTTTTTATGCTTCATCTTCTTCAAAGCTACAACCACTTCTTCCTTCCGGATTCGACGATAAAAAGAGTAGTTTCTACACTCTTCTGAGTTACTCAACTCCCCTAAAGAAGCACTCATTTCATGTCCTTCATTGAAAAGATTATGAAAATAACCTCTCCATCTGTCTTTAACCGCGTTCTCTGTAGCAAGAACCTTTCCATCCTCATCCTTGATGCACCTCACTTGGTTTAGGTCTCTTGTCTTCTTTTCCCTTGCTCTAGATAGTTTATAGATATCCAACTCTCCTTCTTTGGTATCTAGTCGTTTATACATATCGTCGTAAGCCGCTAACTTAGCTTCTCTGACAGCTTTCTTCGCCTCTTGCTTCGCTTTTCTATACCTTTCACCATTTTCATCGGTCCTCTCCTTGTATAAGGCTTTACAACATTCCTTCTTAGCCTTCACCTTTGTTTGTACCTCCTCATTCCACCACCAAGATTCCTTTTGGTGTGGGGCAAAGCCCTTGGACTCTCCTAATACCTCTTTTGCTACTTTTCGGATACAACTAGCCATGGAATCCCACATTTGGCTAGCTTCCCCCTCTCTATCCCACACACATTGGGTGATTACCTTCTCTTTGAAAATGGCTTGTTTTTCTTCTTTTAGATTCCACCATCTAGTCCTTGGGCACTTCCAAGTCTTGTTCTTTTGTCTTACTCTTTTGATATGTACATCCATCACCAACAAGCGATGTTGATTAGCCACGCTCTCTCCTGGTATAACTTTGCAATCCTTACAAGTTATACGATCCCCTTTCCTCATTAGAAGAAAATCTATTTGTGTTTTTGACGACCCACTCTTGTAGGTGATCACATGTTCTTCTCTCTTCTTAAAGAAGGTGTTGGCTAAGAAGAGATCATATGCCATTGCAAAATCCAAGATAGCTTCCCCATCCTCGTTTCTCTCCCCAAAACCATGGCCACCATGAAAACCTCCATAGTTGCCTGTCTCCCTGCCCACGTGTCCATTTAAATCTCCTCCTATAAATAACTTCTCCGTCTGAGCAATTCCTTGCACCAAGTCTCCAAGATCTTCCCAAAATTTCTCCTTCGAACTCGTATCCAACCCTACTTGAGGTGCGTACGCACTAATCACATTGATAAGTTCTTGTCCTATTACAATCTTGATTGCCATGATTCTATCTCCTACCCTCTTGACATCTACAACATCTTGTACCAAGGTCTTGTCCACGATGATGCCAACACCGTTTCTCGTTCTATTTGTGCCCGAATACCAAAGTTTAAACCCTGAGTTTTCTAGATCCTTTGCCTTACTACCAACCCACTTAGTTTCTTGTAGGCACATAATATTTATCCTTCTCCTCACCATAACTTCCACTACTTCCATAGATTTTCCCGTTAAGGTTCCTATATTCCACGTTCCTAAACGCATTTTGCTCTCTTGAACTCTACCCTTCTGTCCTAGCTTCTTCACCCTCCCCCGTCTAATAGGATCAAAGTACTTCTTTTGTGTGTCCCGGGTAAAGTTGATAGGAGCATATGCTCCCAAACAACTTTGAGTGGAGTCGTTCGAAAAGAAGTTTCTATGGCCCCCTTGCTCATTTAACACTGCATCCGGGTGCCGATGGAGATACAGCGACCCTTGCTCACTTATCACTGTGCTCGGGCCACACAGCGCGCCACTTACGGGTGACGCCCTAGCTTTAGCGCGATTTTGTTCTGGATTCATTTTCATAAGGATTCGACGTGATCATGGAGTGTCGGCTGTCGACTACCTGACGCCCTCCCCCTCCTCCTTTATCCGGGCTTGGGACCGGCCATGTAAGACATAGGCGGAGTTATGATGTAGACAATGTATTAAAAAAAAAATTGAAATTGAGGTAACAAATCTTCTTCACTAGTGCAAACATATGGGGCTTTAGAGCATTTCCAAGACACAGAGAAAATGATGTATTTGGAATGGGTTGATTGTCATAATGACATTTTAGTTCAATAATACAATGTTACATGTAAGTTTCTCTTAATACGTATTGTATTATTGAAATCTTATTTATGTATCTCTAGTTTCAATTTTAGAGGTGTAATATGTTGTTTCTCTTTATCATATGAATTCGGAATACATGTTGGAATTCAAGTTAATTTATTGTGAGCGGTTGGATTTTTCTCGCTTTCTTTGCATGGACAAGACTTACATGACATGGTGGCATTTCGTGTCAATAAAATAAATACATGTGTGAGTTTTTGTCCAAATATTCTTATTTATTTGGCATGCAACGTCACGTAACGTAACAGTGTACTCGTGCCAATTTGTTCTCCTTTACTTGGGGCCAGCGATGCAAGGTGGGAATTTAGGCATAGTTCTATTTTTTAAAAACAATTTGTTGGGATTGTCATACCATTTCGTTATGTGTATAATAGGATCAACTACTAAAAGAAAATTGATTTGTTCCTAATTTATAAAAAAAAAAATCCACCATTTTCATACCTTTTTAATTTCAGTGCACTATTATCCCTCAACTAAATGTATCTTGTAACTCAAGTAGTTGAAAATATTTAACCTTACAAATGAGATCATACTCTGAGTCTCTCTTCCTCAATCTCGCTTGTATAAGTAATTCAATTAAAACAAAATAAAACAACTTATCATATATGATACAACCAAGTACATGGTTATTTTACAAGAGGATAAGCTCACGTAATCATATGGGCTCATAGCCATGGGTTTGTGGTTCACTTGGACCACTTGGATCATTTGTGGTCTTGATCACGTAAAACCAATTCCAAATAGTTAATACCTAATTGATGCTTACATTACATTACGTTCAAGATTTTCTCACCATACAGATGCCTTATAGATCTGATGGTCGCATACTGGAGAAGGACTTACAAGTCATGGAAACACCGCTACCATGACATCCTGTTCCATGTAAGTCACTCCCTACCAATTCACCTTGAGCTCTTCAAGCTCCCATCATTACCTGCCAACATCATATACTTATCTTTCCTTGTGAGACCCGTGCACTCAAACCCTAAAGCCTTACCTATCTCATTTTGTACATGATTGGCAACTTCAAACCTTGATTTCCCTCCAAGATTGCATGTTTCTTGTTCAGGCAGTTTATCAAGGAGCTGGAGGGTGTAAACAGGATGTGGATTCATGAAATGAAAAACTGGATCCAAACTTTTAAACCCACTAGCACATGTACCATAAAACATATTTACTTTCACATCAATGGCTACAGGAACAATGTCATCAGTGAGCTCTGCAAACAAAGGGCTGAATCTCAACAAATATGGCTCTCGGCATGTTGTTCCTTCTGGGCAAACCACAAGGTCTCCTTGTTGCAACAGTTTCTCCATTGTTTTCGCGTCTCTCTCTCTATCTCTGGTTAATCCGATGGTTTTCATGGGGGCAATTTTCTCATTGACTTTGCTCAAACTGTATGTGACAGCAGAGAGGGATTTGTCAATGGCTACTTGGACATAGAGTGGATCTAGGAGGGTTCTATGGTTGCAGACATAAAGTCTTCCCCTTTGTTTTTGGGCATCATTTGTTAGGGAAATTGGGGATTTGGGTTTTGAAATTGTGGTGATTGTGCCTGTGAAGGCCAAGATTGGAGAGGAAATGCTGTGAGGGAGAAAAATGCCAGTGAGGAATCTTATGATGCAGATGAAAATTCCAAGAGGGAAGTACATGAACATGGCTAAGGTAGCTGCTGGGGTTGGGAAGAAGGCCAATCTTCCATCATGGAAAATCAAGGGTTTTGGGTATTTTTGTTTTGCTAGGGTTTTCCAGTTTTGCTTCTCAGCTTCGGTCACCATGTAAATCTCCTCCTGAAAAAAATAAAAATGTGGGTATACGATATTTTAAATCATTTTAATTAATTTTTAGGAAGAAAAATTCGACGTAGGACAGACAAACATACTATTTTAGCCAACATACCGTATTAATATTATTATTAAAAAGGAAAACATACGACACCCAAAAACGATTACTCCTAAAAGAAAACTTTCTAGTCAAGTGACCATGTTATTATTAAAAAGGAAATATATATAGAGTTGCTCATGCTGCAAAATCAACATCAAATTGAGAGAGAGAGAGAGAGAGAGAGAGAGAGAGAGAGAGAGAGAGAGAGAGAGAGAGGAGTCAAAATGATCATTGACCAACCTTGCAATGAGAAAAGAGTTGCTCATGCTGCAAAAAACGATCTTGGCAACCAATTATGCCAATAGTTTGAGAATCTGTCTTGATCTCCTCTCCAAAAATTATATTTGGATGAAAACAGTTAGTCTTTTTTTCCTCCATCAACCCCACAAAGTATCCAGCAACAACTTTTAGCTCTCTTGCAACAACAACATCAACCCCGACATAATCCTTCAACAATCCTTCAACCATAACCCTAGGCAACTCACTCACTCCCACTTTTTTCCCACATCTCATCACCACATCAAGCCCTTCACTCCCAACATCCTCCAAAAAAAACTTGGGCAGGACAGCTGTCCCAACCCTCATCCTATTCTTCCTAATCCCAAAAAAGCACAAAAAAACCATAATATTTAGGCCTAACTCTCCACCAACCAAAAAAACTAGAGGGCTCAAGAGAAACAAGATCATAGCTCTCAAAAGCCCTCCAGCCTCAAAGGCCACAAGCATGAAGTAAGGAAACAGTGAAGCTGATGACTTCAAAAGTGCTTCCTCAAAGTGGAAAAGCACTGTTTTGTTTGAAAGCACTTTTGCCTTTTGAGCAAGGGTTTTGAACTTCTGAAAGTTGAAGTGGGTTGCATGGGGCTGGCTGGCTTTGTGTTCTGGAGGGGATGATGATTTGTTGATTGGTTTGCTGTGGACTTGGAAAGAGGAGGAAAGGGCTTCTAGGGAGCATAGATTTCCAGACATCTTTGGTGCTTTTGCTTACTACATTTTTGCAATAGATGCAGCATATTATATATTATTACGAGGGGTTCATTTATGATTCCTTCACGGTTTAGGTATGAGTCATATATTTTCATTTCCAAAAGGTGCATAAAGTTATATGAAATATGCTAAGAAGATTAAAATTTTAAATTATTATTTGTATATCACGTAAAGTGGTGGTTAATAGTTGAGCTTCGTTTTTAGTGATTTGAAGAAGAATTTAAACCATCAGCCGTCACAATATGTAATTTATTAAAAATAATTTAAAAATATGATATCTCTAACGTCACCAAGTTGAATACATGGATTTGCCAATTTAAACTATGAAGATTTTGTATTTATATATGTTGGAAAATAATATATGTTGTATAAGTCAAGTATTTATATTTATATTCGAACACAATAAAAAGTATTTATATTGACATATATTTTTGTCCAAACCTAAAATTTATATTTATATATTTTGAAAATCATATCTTTTGTAAAAACAAGCTAATTGATTAACTGTTTTTTATGAGATCATTAATTTTGGGTGAAATAAGACTACAATACTCTTACATTCGACAAAAGATAATGTACAAATTGATATGCACATATCATGTAATTTTGTTGATTACATACCATGTCATATTAGTAATTGCATTTTATTGGATATATATATATTTATACATTAAGTTGTACGAAATACTTCCCATGTAGATATTCATAGGTTTCGAGAACAATTTTACTCACCATGTAGAATTAGTATGTGGGTAATGCTAGAAAGACTAAATTTGTAGACAAAATTTGCAAACTAAATAATGTGTCATAAGAATGAGCATGTTTATCAACGTTCAAGTCATAATTAATCCAATCCCCAATTTCCATGCCATTTAGGTTGCAAAATTTAGTCTGCAAATTTAGTCTTCATAGCATTATCCTAGTATGATACATGAAACTAATTAAATCATATTTAATATGAAAATTTGGGTGTAGTCAAGTTGTCTAGAACAATGTAATCCTTACATGCCCCAAAGTTTAAAGCTCCCTCTCCATAATTTTTAGATTAACAACAATTGTGCATGAGATTTGGACTCATGATTTTTTTTTAATACAATGGATACTAAGCAATTGCTAAAGCAAATCATGTGCAATTTGGTTTTAAGTGCTGATATATTACTTCCAATTGTTAAAAAAATATTTCCTTAACATGTATCTTAGGGAAAACGATAATAATTAATGGTAATATATAAGTATCCATAGTTATGCACATTAAACTTTGAAGTTAATTTACTACCCTTCTGCGATGGACCAGTTAATTTTATAGATGGAAGTCATGTGGCAGGAAAAGAATTGGGAAACCATTTCCTGAGTATTTGTACCATGCATTCAAGGTTTTGTTTTGAATATTTCCTCTCATTCAATATATGATAAAAAGAAAAACATGCATCTCTATGAATGAAGGACTTGTATTACCATGGCCTCACTCATACACAAATGTAATTTCCTTGGTATTTTTCTTTGTCCATCGCAAAAGGACAAACACGCGAAAAGAGAGAGAGAGAGTGAGAGGGGGAGAAAGGGGGAGAGAGTTGAATGCACACATACGATATGGGTGAGAGTGGTTCAGATTCACTACTAGGTCTGCGTAGCCAACATAATCTCTGGTCTTCTTCTCTTATATCTATCTAATATAGCATATCTATATAGTAGAATAAAGTGTTATGGGCAGTGTTGCGAGTGGCAGTCATTCAAAGGTGAATATTTTACAGCGACCAACAACCAAATCATGAAATATGTCGAAAACTGAACCGTCCAAAAGAAACCTACCTGCATGGGCATTGGCCAAACTAAACTAAGAAGGCAAGAGCTGATAGAACATCGATCTCTGAGCAAGTAAGGAACCACACCAAACGTAGCAACCAGTGAACCAGATGTACAGAGATAGTCTTTGATATATAGAACCAATCAACGCATGACAAACAGAAGTATGAAGAAATTGAATAGGACGCATGCATACTAGCTATGCATGTGGTAAAGAAGGATAATGTTAGGGATACCAAAATGTTAAACTAAATTTGCAAATCAAATAATGTGTCATCAATAAGAATTTGATCTCCCTAGTATTATCCGGTTAAAAAATACATTAATTAATGCAAGAGAGAAAGTAGAGCATGGGGATGAGAGAGACAAAATGAATGAGTATTTGGGTAATCGAGTTCAATGTTCCCTTGATCACTGGATCAAGAATTTATATCATCGATTCATAAATATTTATGTCTAAACCTTATGTTTAAGTATGTCATGCATACTCAAAATCAAAATGTACTGTACATTAAATAATATAAGATGTTATATTTTTATACGATATATATGACGTGAATACGAATGAGAATGATAAAAATTTAAGTCAATTTAAGTAAAAATAGACTATGTTAAGTAAAAATAGGCTATGTATGAACTTTGGATTGCTGATCGTGAAGCAATGGCACATCGAATAAAGAATATATTAATATCCCACTGAGAAAAAAAAAAAAAAAACCAAGAAAGTGATGGCCTCTTTAATATAGATGTTACGTACCCATCTAAATTCATTGTTTACCCAATAACTTACATGTCACGTAACTTCAATCCTTCCAAACAATACAAAACACAATAAAACAGTGCAACACGATATCGGGTCACAACCATGACAACTGTCAAATGAGTTATAAGCCATTAACATGACACATCAATATAGATAAAACGTGTAAAATAAATAAGTATTCCAGTTTCTCTTATTAGGTTAAGAGTTGTTTTGATCTCATTGGGGCTGATAACAACTTATGCACTTGATGTTGGTTACGGAAACCATAAGAAATCTTCATGCATAAACATATATTAAACATATATACTCAATGCTTTTATTTGGGGAAAAAAGTATTAGTAACTACGTCTATTTTTTACATTTTACATTCGAATTAAAACTACCCTTCAAAACAAATTGGCATGTCATGTGAGCTGGTTACAAAATCTCAATCCTCAAATGATTATACAACCTGTGCCACGTTCGTATTACATATATAGATATCCACATCTCCTTCAATCTCAGCATCCAACAAGAAAATTAATTCAGCAATTAGCGAGGTAAGTAATTAACTTTTGGACAATACAAAATCTTATATGAGTCATTGAATAATGATTTTAAATAAAAAGGGGTGTTTATTGTAAACGGTCTTTGAAATTGATCCACACTATGAAGATGTTCTTTGAAATTGAAAATTGATCCATATAATCCCTGAAAATAGGTGTCGCAAATCAATGTGGTAATTTCGCCACAATTCTGTTATATGCTGATATGACACATAAATGAGTCCCACAAGACTCATGAGTTTTTCTATCAAATGATCCATGAAATTTACTCACACCATCAAGATGGTCCATGAAATTGAAAATCGATCAATGTAATCTCTAAAAATAGGTGTTGCAAAATAATATGGTCGTTCAATCATAATCCTGTTAAAGTTTTTGTTATGTGCTGATGTGGGTTTAAAATTTGATAATTAATTAAAAAAAAGTTTTCAAAGTACCTTTTTGCACAATGTGATTATCTCAAGGCAAAACTTGCCGCTCTCCGTGTCACCAAGATTACCAAGGGAGCGCCCAACAAGCTTTCCAAGATTAAGGTTGTGAGGATGTTGATTGCCCAAATGTTAATGGTGATGTCACATAAGTCATCTCCAATCCAAGTTGTCATCAAAGTTGGTCTCGATCCTAGTCCAATTCGATGAAGCGTGTCAAAGGGTGTAAAGATGAGCGTCTTGATAATTTCTTTTCCAGAGAAGAGATGGCAAAGGGAAGGAGTTAGAGGAGTGTGGGTTGAGATTGGAGGTGATTGCGAGACTGGGTTTCTAGGTTGACAACCTTTTTAATTAAGTATTAAACCTATTTCCAATTTATTTTTAATTTAATTAGACTTGTGGAACTCATTTATATGTCACATCACCACATAACTGAATTTTTTGATAGAGTTGTGATCATTTTGATTTGTAACATTTATTTTCAGGAACTACATTGATCGATTTTCAATTTTAGTGATTATTTTGTGAGTTAATTTCAAATACCATTGTTAGTTATAAATCTTATAATAAAATGAATTTCAGGTGAAAGATCACTTAAATAAATATATTTAAGATATGCAAGTGATATTACTATTTTAATTTATTATTCAGCAAAAGGTCAGTTTGACCGTTGGATTAATTAGTCTAAATTAGTCTAATTTTAGTGTCTTTAAAGTATCATATAGTCTTTTTTTACTACAATTCTGTTTTTAATTATTTTAAAATTTTCTAATTTCTTATATAGATAATTTTTGTATGATGAATAATTATGTATGACATTGAATTGTTGCAAAAAATGTCAAGGATTAAAGTGAATAAAAGGAATTACAACATATTTTATGTTTTGTGTGTGGATATACGTAACGTCAACTGTCCCGAACAATTAATAGATTTATTACTATAGTGCAACGTGTGTACAATCTAGTGAACTGAAAAAGTTGGAATTTATTGCATCGCCTTCGTCAATACATATTAACCCTAGCAGAAACACTTAATTTCCAAAAAAAAAAAAAGAAGAAATTTTAATGAAAAATTCTTGATACTGTTTATTTTAACAAAAAAATATATTTTTATACTAAAAAATCAATCCTCATACTATTCACTTTACCATTTATTTTGTTCTTATATTTAAAGTTTGAATAACTAATCAATGAATTCTCCTTTTTGAAGTTTACTTCCAATTTTCATTTGGTTTGAAACTTTAATTTCTATTTGGATTGTTGACTTCTATTTGTTTTGGTTCGTAACTTCTATTTGGATTGTAAGCTTAATTTTCATGATGAATCTTGATGCATCATTTGAATTATTATGTGTGTGAATTGTGAATAATGAATAATAGATGAATTTAATCTATAATGTATGAGATAAAGGTACAAAAAAAAAAGTTTTGCCCTTGAATTGGGTTAAAAAAAACAAAAACAGATTTTGTCCCAAAACAAAATGGCAATTACCATTGCCATACCATGCCAACCGAACTTTTGGCAATACCAAACTTTAGTATACCGAAAGTTTGGTACGGTAATGGTAATAGATTTTACCAAACCGAAAGTTTGGTACGGTAATTGGTACGGTAATTGGTACATGGGTTTTGGTACGGTAACCGTACCAAACCCACCCCTAATCACATGACAATTCGATTTAATAGTTATTTTTGTATAATTTTTTTTTCACATGATATTACATTATTTGCACCTCTGTAGTACTACTTACCTTGTCGTACAAACCAATAATACAATGGTTCAAGCACATGAGATTCTATCATTGATATAATATTATTAGTTTGAAACACTACGTGTATCTGAAGGTGTATTAAAGTCCCCAAGTCAACAGAGAAGTGCCATGTTGGACTCCCACCTACGCCTTAGTGACATGACGAAAACTCATTAATTCGAGAATAGTAAGTATAACTGTAGCACTATCATGTGGTTTTATCAATCTACACATGTTATAAAATACATCTTACTTGTAATATACAGTTATATGAAAAGAAAAAAAAAATCATGTTTATCACAACATGGACCATTTTTCTCTTGCATGAATATATTAATCATAAGTGATATCACTATTTTAAGCTAAATTAAAAAGGGGAAGGAGAGTTTGAATCAAGAATACAAAATGTTCAAGAAAATGATTCTAACCACCAAATCAATCAACCGCTTGCCTCTTGCATGAATATGATCATAACATATTACAAGTTAGAATATCAACCTAACTTTTTTCCCCCACAAGAAAAACGGTCGAAACCTTGTGCTAGCAAATTAACATCCAACAATAATTTTTATGACTGGTTTCTGATTGCATAACAATACATTGTTTATTTTTGTCCAAAAAAAAAAAACAATGCATTGCTTATTTTTTCGGACAAACGATGTTATTTACATTAAATGGATGAAAGAGTGGATTAAACCTCATGATGAGCTAGAAATAATATGATTTAAATTTGTTTTTCATAAAAATCAAACTTAAGATCTCTCACTTACAAGTGAAAAAAAATATCACTAAATCGTAGTACTACATAGCAACAATGCATTATTTGCTACAAACAATTATTTGATACCAACAAATTAGATACCTAGGATGACATTATCAGCATTTTAAAACACTAAAATAGTTAAAATAATATTATAAATTAAAAGAATATAGTGGATTAGAAATGTTTGATTCCAGTGGTTCGTACCAAGGTCTAAAATATCGATATTATCTCGATATTTCTATCGAAATTTCCGTGTTTTTGGACTATCAATATTTTAGAGCTTGATAAGAACTCTATGTGGTACTAAGTCACTCATGTATCTTACCATGTAATGTATAAAGTGTAAAATATTGTACTAATTCATTATATATAAATGATTATGGTGTGTTTAAACTTCTTTCATTAATTACTACATATTTTCTACACTCACAATGTTTGCCAGCTCGCTATATAATCAACTTAAATCAGTTAAATCCATCATGCAATGCATTTCCTTCCAATTTTTTGTGATAAACTAATAGATAATTGACTAAATAAACATCTTGCAAAGTTTTAATAAAAATTTTCAAGTTTTTCTTACAATTTCCGTGGTTTTTATTCAATTTTTATCGATATCGATAATATTCCGATATTTCAATCGAAATTTTCGTATTTTTAGACTACCGATATTTCCGATATCATCGATATTCTCAACCTGGTTCGTACCAATCCCTGAATCCCATCCCAAAAAATGAGGGAGGTGGATTGTGAGACTATCCCAAATCCCAATGCCATTCAATGAATCATAAATGGCATTGTTGTGGTTGTGATTGTTCCATTCAATTGGTTCTGGTAACTCATTTTTGGAGGTGAATTTTCTGCCCTCTTATTTTCATACTTTTCTCATCTTTTTTTTGTTTGTGTGATTATAGTTAAATTATATCAACATTTTATATTAATTTTTTTTATAAAAATAATAAAACAAAAAGTAATATGAATATAAAATATTAACGTGACTTAACTATGATCACATAAAACAAAAAGGTATGAAAAGTTGATGGAAATAGGAGGGTAGACAATTCATCTCCAAAAAATGAGTTTAATTACCAGAACCATTTGAATGGAACAATCACAACCACAACAATGCCATTTATGATTCGTTCAATGGCATTGGGATTTGGGATAGTCTCACACACTTTGTAGCCACGCATCTTATTTTGAAAAGGATTGGGGAATCAAAATTTTAAATTAAATTTGTAAATCAAATGACGTATCATTAATATAAAATAAGGGGTAATATTAAAGAAATCTAATTTTTAAATAAACTTACAAACCAAATAATGTATCATCGATGAGAAATAAACATGTTAAAGTAATAATCCAATCATCAATGTTCATATTATTTGGTTACAAAATTTGGTTTAGACATTTGATCTTTCTAGAATTACCCTAAAATGAGCACGTTAGTCAATACTTAAATAATAATCCAAAATCCAATCATCAACAATCATATAATTTAGTTTGCAGATTTAATTTAAAAATGTAAACATGTTAACTAACAGAAAATAAGCACGTTAATCATGTACTAGAAATAATTTCCAACTGCTAGTACACATTGATCCAAAAACAAGGCCGACATGCATCTATGGTCAGAAATCGTCCACGTCCAAAGCCCCTAGCAAATTCCACTGTCCAAGTTGTCCATCTTGTTCAGTAGGAAAGACAAGTTACTAATGGTAGGTAGGCTACTTATTGAGTGTGTAAATGAGAGGTATCTAATGACAATCTACAAACAATAAATCAAAATAATGTTGATCCTTCTTTCCATGTGCATAAAACAATATCAACCACAGCTGACTACTGCAACTGCAGAATGTAAACCACCTCTAATAAAGGCATTCAACAGCGATTCCCCAGTCACAAAGCAGTTTTATTCTACGGCACATTGGAAACAAACAAGTTTTCAGGAGAGCTCACTGTTTTGTGCATCTTCTGCTGCTGCACCTTTTTGTTGTTCCAGGCTGGACACTCACTGGCTAACCTTAACCCGCATTGGTTAATTGGTTCCGGTTATCATAACGTTTTCGAGAGCAATACGCCAGTTGGATTTGTCAAAAAATCGATCAACGATTACAGCGTCTTTCATTCCAGCTACTAATCTGGATAATACAGCAAAAGAGTAAATGAGCAGGTGAAGTTAAGCATCGGTTATACAGTATATTGTCAGAACGTTAAGACCTGGCCACAAAATTTAAGTTACCCTTTAACACGGTTTATGTGTTTGTTTCATTTTTTAAAAACGATAGAGACGGAAATCCAACTAGACACATAAAAGTTGCATCATCCAAGCAACTTGGTAGTTTTATTTCATTTTGGAAAAACGATAGAGACGGAAGTCCAACTAGACACATAAAAGTTGCATCAACCAAGCAACTGGGTAGTTGTGAGGAGCTTAAATGAAGCAACTACCATCAAAGGAGTGTGCTCCCTAACTTAGAGGCTGGCCTACCATTACGATTGGGGGATTCTTCTCCCACTGGGAAGGCTTGTTCCAATAGACTCATGAGGCTTCTTCTCATACTCATTTGCTTCTAGATTTGGCCTCTTTACCTTTAACGTGAATGGTTTTCTCACCCAACTAAATTATGATAATATGACTTCAAGCCATGAACCCGAATTCGATGAGCAAAAACTCATCATTCAGGACAACGTAAACCAAATTTTGATGATTTGGTGACATGTTCGCAACACATAGATCATAACCTTATAACCAAAGTTTCATATATATATATATATATATATATATATATATTTGTGTCTACTAGGTACCTATATTACACCCCTGTGAGTTTGGTTTCGTTAATATTTTTTAGGGTTCTTTAGATATAGGTCTATACAACTCGTAATTTTTAGATTAAAACCCACCTATCTTTAAACATCCAATATAAACCCAAAATTCAAATATGTTGCCACATTAGAAATTAAATGACCTAATACTTCATATAATTTACAACATATGCCACAACCCTTCTAACGTTTTCTCACACACAACCCTCCAATTTTGGCTTCAATCATGCCCACATAATATGGGCATTAAATTCTAATTACTCCTCTTGATGTTTTTTTAGCCACTTATAATTATATGTATTTGAAATAAAGTAATATTTTTATATTTTGTAGGTACACCATTACATATATCTATTCGTCACATTATTATTATACTGTGTAGCATAATTTACCTATATTTATATGTAATATATAGGTAAATTAATGTTGTAGGTAAATTAATTTGCATGTATTAGTACATATGTTAGGCTTGGATAAAAAAAAGTACACATGTTAGACACATTTTATTGTTACCATATGTATGTCTGTGTAAAGTAATTTACCTATATCTATATGTAAAATATAGGTAATTAACTTTGAATAAAATAACATTTCTATATGTTGTAGATAAATTATTTTACATGTATTAATATATATAAGGCACATTTTATTATTATTATTATTATTATTATTATTATTATTATTATATGTGCGTGTAAAATAATTTGCCTATATTTATATGTAAAATATTATTATTATATATGTGTGTAAAATAATTTACCTATATAAATATGTAAATTAAATAACTTTGAGGCAAATAACATTTATTTATGTTGTACGTAAATTATTCTCCATATGTTAGCACAACTATTAGGCACATTTACAGATTCCCCACATATTTGTTAAATTACATCATATATATTATGAATAGTAATGCTTATTTCTCTTTTCAATAATCATTAATCCACCTTTTAATCCGTATACAATTAATTATATAGGTCAAAAATGTAATTAAGGGTATATTAGGCATTAAAAAAATGTACAATGGTGAAGTCAAACATAGTTAATGAATTTGCTTGTGTGGAGCCTAGTCAATGGGTTTTAATCAAGTAAAAAAATTATGTCGGGTTTTATGTAATGAAAATTGAGTTTTAGGGGCTAAAGCCATATTTTCAGTATTTTTTATGAGTGAACTTTTTTGATCAGTTATTGATCCATAGATGTAAACCATTGTAATGGGGAGCCTCAACTACTTTAACTTCTACAATTCCACTATTAAGTATTGCTCTAATTATCCAGCTGTCATAACAAATCATATAAATAGAACAATAAAATTCTGTCCTAATAGGCACTAGACATGTAAAAGATTGGTTTTGCCCCCTATGAGTTTGGTTTCTTTGCTTCAAGTAATGCTATTTCAATTTCAGCAAGCCAACAACACAGCATAACCGTAGCAACAAGACACAACGAAAATGTACGTACAATTTTATTATTTTTTGATAAACAATATATATATAGACATCCTGCATCAAGAACAAGAGATCCTGAAGGTAAGGAAGATAGAAAATTGGCTACTTTTGGCCACTTAGCAAACCGGGTCGATCCGAAATGAGGTGCGATAGCGTCAAAAACATAATGGACATACTTCTTTTCTATTTCAGGAGTGAATTGCACATTTAAGGATGAATGTCTATGGCTTTCACTAGCTGACTCAGATTGTAAGATGTGAGATTCTCCACCAGAATCCAGAGAACAAGAACCAGACACTCCTTTAACCTTCACTTCTCTCATAGTACTGAAGATTCTTGAATAAGAAACACTACCAATTATTACAGTGGGAAGACGGAAGGCCTCTCTAGACAGATACTGCATCTAATTAGAAATATCCTGAAAAAAGACATAGGTTAAGGTTACAATTTTGGAAACATACAATTTCACTTGTATAAGCGTGTGCAGTATCCTATGATATACACAAAATAAACAGCAAGACAAAGGAAATAAACTGGGGAAAGCAGCAAAAGTCATTTATCGGCACAGACTAGCACATTTTAGTTTTATTTCAAGCAACCGAACCGAATTAGGAAGGAGAAAGAAAGGCACCAAACGATCAGTGGCTCGAATTTCCCTTTAGTCTACGTTAGTGACAAGCCGGAAGAGGGTATTTGTCAATAATCGTCTGCATAACGCTTCAAAAATGTTTTGCTTTCCAGAAAACAAGAACTTAGTGATAGTCTATCAGGAAAGAACTCCAACCCAGTTCTCAAGGCAAAATTACTATCACCCATGTGTCCGGAGATTATATCAAACTGCTTCCTAATTCTGTATGCATTTTGTTCAATTAAGTTTCAAACTTTCCCCTCCTGTATTTTCTCTTTACTATGATTCACCCTATTGACTGAAAAGCGAAATGCACGATGTTACAGTTGTTGTAATTTCCTAATAAGCTTCTTGTTTGAAAACAAATTCAGTGCTTAATGTATCATCTGGATTTAAGGTTTCAAAAATTCTGGAGATTTAACAGAGTTGCACACAACACAATAGCCAGAGGCCAAGAACACAAACATATTACTGAAACTCAACTAAACACAACTTCAATACACACATATGCATATACATATAAATCTGTATCCACACATATGAGTAGAGAGAGAGAGAGGTGAGACTGACCTCTGATGCAGCAGACATGAGGAGCTAAGAAGTGGCGCGAATCCAATCCGAATATCTTGTGAGGTGTGACTAAGATATAAAATATCGATGATATCGGAAATATCGATAGTCCAAAAACATGGAAATTTCGATGGAAATATCGGGATATTATTGATATCGATAAAAATTGAATAAAAACCACAGAAATTGTAAGAAAAACTTGGAAATTTTTATTGAAACTTTGCAGGATGTTTATTTAGTCAATTATCTATTAATTTATCACAAAAAATTGGAAGGAAATGTATTGCATGATAGATATAACTGATTTAAGTTGATTATATAGCGAGCTGACAAATATTGTGAGGGTAGAAAATATGTAGTAATTAATGAAAGAAGTTTAAACATACCATATTCATTTATATATAATGAACTATGTTTGTACCATACTTGACCAATCCCGAAACTACCGAGCACCGGCCAACGCTATACTGTCAAGGACCCAGAAGAGTTCCCCTCCGACCAGGAGGCCAATCACTACTCGACACGTGTCAAGATTAGAAGCCAATCAGAGCGCAGCACGTGTCAACATCAAGAACCAATCATAACATGACACATGTCAATGTGACAAAGCTACAAGTTTTTCTATAAATAGGGGTCATCCCCCCACAATATTGCCTAATGCCATTTGTGTTAAATCATTCACAAGAACTCACTAAATTGAAAGCTTGATCCTTTGTACTTGTGTAAGCCCTTCACTACTAATAAGAACTCCTCTACTCCGTGGACGTAGCCAATCTGGGTGAACCACGTACATCCTGTGTTTGCTTCTCTGTCTCTATTCATTTACGTACTTATCCTCACTAGTGACCGAAGCAACCAAGCGAAGGTCACAAAACCTGACACTTTCTGTTGTACCAAAGTCTTCGCTGATTTTGTGCATCAACATTTGGCGCCGTCTGTGGGAAACGACACTTATTCCTACTCTCTTCAGCTGTGTCAAGCTGGTTTCTATCATTCGTACACTTTCTTTTGATCAGGCATCCCTCTCCAACATGGGAAGCGAAGGAAGCCACAGCACACAGAATGACACCCCCCTTGCACATAGTGCGAAGCAACGAAAGAAGGAAGGAAAACGAGTTCTTCTTCAAGCTAAAGTCGATGAGTTGGAAGCTCAGAACAACAAGATAGCAATGAGGAATGAGGTCCTCCAGGAGCAATATGAGAAGCTCTTCGAGACACTCCACGAAGCTAGGCAAGCTCAGACACGCGAGCTTGTTGCCCCCGTGGAAGTCAACCATCAACTGGGTGCCCTCCAACATGGAGGGTCACATGCATTCGACATAGATATCCCTGATAGGGAACAGATTACCCCTCGACTTGATAATCAACATGAGGCTTCTCTTAACCCAGTTGCTTCGACCCGAACCATGAGAAGTGGAGGGAGACACCTCTTTGCTGAAGGGGCAGAAGGATCGAAAGCCGTCTTTCGCGATTGTCGGGATTTCCTGAAGCAACGTCGAGAGAATTCCATCCATATAAGCTCAAAGATCAATGACCCAAGGATTTCTGAGAGACTCGGTCCCCTGCCACGGCCCAAGCCGGCCACCAATTTGGGGAAGGGGCAACAAGTCCTAGAGAGACATGAGGGTACAGGGGACTCAGAGGTGTTCCGACAGACATACCCTGGAAGCCAGTACAGCGAGTCCAGGGAAAAATCACATGCCCTTGATCAAACCTTCCTAATTCCAATAGGAGATGGAGATTTACGAAAGAAAGCTCCAGTGACACATAACTCCGCTCAGGACCCCCTTGTCCTACAACTTTTTGAGGAAGTAAACAAGTTGAAGGCTGAACGTCAGGCTGAAATACCTGACTGGAACCAACCCAGGCCTGGCCCTCTTACAAGGAGGATCCTCAACACCCCCCTTCAAGCAAAGACAAAGCAAAAGCTTGGCTTGCAACTTTATACTGGAAAAGAGGACCCGATTGAGCACCTTAACCTCTTTGAGTCCACCATGGCATACCGGATGCACACCGACGAAGAGCGATGTCTTCTCTTCCCCTCCACCCTCTCTGGCGGAGCTCTAAATTGGTATTGTCGTCTTACACCTGAGACGGTAGACTCATTTGAGGAATTGAGGAAACTATTTGTTTCCCAACACATTTTCCAAACCGATCGCTTGCACTCTGCAGATGACCTGTACACTATCCGCCAGAAGCCAGACGAGTCATTACGTATGTATGCTGGCCGCTTTAGCCATGAATACTCCCGGTGTGCCGAGGCAGACGACAAGACTGCCCTCAAAGCCTTCACGGCAGGCCTACGTGATTGTTTCTTTAAATACATGATCAATGCCAATACTTGGAAGACTTACTCTGAGGTGATGGCGCAGGCTTATAACCATGCCTCCGCCGAGGCAAAGACATATCAGGAGAAACCCCCTACAACCATCCTTTATCAACAAGTGGGAGGTGGAAGCCAGACTCACCTAAATGAGAAGACCTCGACTTTCCAAACAGCAGTGGCACCTCCCCATGCCTTGCATAATGCTTCGCCGAATCAACAGACATATCAATTTCAAGGCAAGAGGAAGGATTTCCATCCTCACCACTCTCATTTCAGTAAAAAGAGTAAGGGACACTATCCCGATAACCAAGGGTATCGCCACAATAATGCTCGCCCCCAGGCAGTCAATGCAGTGGGTCAAACCCGCGTCAAGATACCCCCTACCCCAAGGTATGAGACATACACGCCCTTGAATGCCACATGCGCGGCCATTTACCCCAGCATAGCTCACCTGATACCAAAGCCAAAGCCGAGGCACCCAGATTACACGCCCCCGAATAACGCGGGCATGTTTTGTTGCTACCATGAGCATAACGGCCATGATAGCGAGAAATGTATCATCCTCCGTGATCGTATTGAAGCTTTGGCACGAGAAGGAAAAATTGATCAATTCCTCCTTCACCCTCAAAGGGATAACCGTAACCAACGCCAGGTGAATGTCATATATTCCATAAGCGGCGGCACACCCATATCTGAATCTTCCAATAGGGCCATGAAAAACAGTGAACGAATTCTGAGGCCTGGTCACCAAGTGTTTCACGTGGAAGACATCAGGGGAGGGAAGTATCAAAAGCCTAACTGGGATCCGATATGTTTCTACCCTGAGGAAGAAAGAGGCATCATCTACCCTCATAACGACCCATTGATCGTGGAGGCTCACATAGCCAACTTTGATGTTCGACGAATCCTCGTAGACACAGGGGCTTCGGTCAATATCATGTTTGCCGAAGCTTTCAGGGCACTCAGTGTAGCTGAACACTTGCTCGATCGCTCGATT
Source organism: Malus sylvestris (assembly GCF_916048215.2). Classification (NCBI taxonomy): domain Eukaryota; kingdom Viridiplantae; phylum Streptophyta; class Magnoliopsida; order Rosales; family Rosaceae; genus Malus; species Malus sylvestris. The sequence goes on from NC_062274.1 coordinate 43,143,677, forward strand.
TCTCCTCTGATAAGCTTCTCCGGTGATATCGTGCAACCCTTAGGGAGCATACATTTACCCTTTACTATTGGTACAGGCCCTTACACGGCTACCATTACCACTAACTTCCTAGTGGTTGACTGCCCAACGGCATACAATGTCATCTTTGGGCGCACAGGCATCAATGATCTCAAGGCTATGGTATCCACGCATATGCTGTTGATGAAATTTCCAACCCCCCATGGCAACGGCTACATCAGAGGAGATCAGCTTAGTGCACGATCATGTTACAACACTTCAGTTAAGCAACAACACTTGCCCGGACCCAAGGAAACCCTGTCTGTACATGACCAAGTCACAAAGACCAGCCTAGATGAAGCGAACTTGGATCTTCCTGATAGCAACAATCAACCCGATGATCCTCGAGATGACTCTTTCACCCAGCAAGCCCAACCTGCTGAAGAGTTGGAGAAGGTACCTATCTCAAGAGATTATCCAGATCGCATGGTGAAGATTGGCACCACATTGTCACCACCCCTTCGGTTAGCATTGATATCTTTTTTGAAAGAGAACACTGAAGTCTTCGCCTGGTCATACGAGGACATGCCAGGCATCTCTCCCGATGTCATCTGTCATCGTTTGAGTATTGACCCCAAGATCAAGCCGGTGAGACAGAAGCGAAGATCTTATGACGCTGAACGATACGAGGCAATGAAAGCAGAAGTTGAAAAACTCAAAGGCATAGGCTTTGTCCGCGAAGTCAATTACCCGACATGGGTAGCAAATGTGGTCCTTGTTAAGAAAAATCCGACCAAAGAAAGTCTTTTGCTTCAAAAGGTCTTGTGGAGAATGTGTGTTGACTACACCGACCTAAACAAAGGGTGTCCGAAAGATAGCTTCCCTCTTCCTCTTATTGACAGACTTATAGACTCTACGGCCGGGTGTGAACTCCTGAGCTTCATGAATGCTTACTCAGGATACAACCAAATCCTCATGAACCCTTCGGATCAAGAACACACAGCCTTCACTACCGACAAAGGACTATACTGCTATAAAGTCATGCCTTTCGGCCTAAAGAATGCAGGAGCGACTTATCAGAGACTAGTCAACTCAATGTTCGCCGAGCAGATTGGGAAGAGCATGGAAGTTTACGTTGATGATATGTTAGTCAAGAGCAAACATGCTGACCAACACATCACCAACCTATCTGAAACTTTCACTATTTTGAAGAGGTATCGAATGAGGTTAAACCCCAACAAATGTGCCTTCGGCGTAGGCTCTGGCAAATTCTTAGGTTTCATGATTAGCCAACGAGGCATTGAAGCTAATCCCGAGAAGATCAAAGCAATCCTCGACATGAAGGAACCGGTAACTTCAAAGGACATCCAGAGCCTTACTGGCAAGGTGGCAGCCTTAACCAGGTTCATTTCTAAGGCCACAGACAAATGTGCTCCCTTTTTTAAAGCACTTAAGGGAAGTAGGAAGTACATTACATGGACTGATGAATGTGCCGAGGCATTCAAAAACCTCAAGGAGTACATGAGTAAAGCCCCTCTACTCTCCAAGCCCGAGGTAGGAGACATTCTCATTATCTACCTATCGGTATCAGCTTCAGCCGTAAGTTCCGTTCTCATTCGAAAGGATGGGAATATTGAGCGACCTGTCTACTACGCTAGCAAAGCCTTACAAGATGCGGAGACACGATACTCTAACATTGAGAAATTGGCTCTGGCATTGGTCATGTCTGCTCGAAAACTCCGCCCTTACTTCCAAGCGCACTCCATCATCGTGCTTACCAATTATCCTCTTCGACAGATACTCCAAAGTCCTGACACTTCAGGGCGAATGATCAAATGGGCAATAGCGTTGGGTGAGTTTGACATCTCCTACCAACCAAAGCCAGCTGAGAAGGGCCAAGCAGTGGCAGACTTCATTGCCGACTTCACATATCCGGTTGACATTGCTTCTACACCTGAAGCAGTGGCTTCATTACCCCCGGAAGCTCAGAAGATAGAACCAACAACCCCAGCATGGAGTCTGTATGTTGATGGCTCATCCAACCAACAGGGCTGTGGAGCGGGACTAGTCTTGACTACACCCGACAAAGTAGCAATGGAGTATGCTCTTCGTTTCAAATTCAAGGCATCAAATAATGAGGCCGAGTATGAAGCCCTTCTAGCAGGATTACGTTTGGCCAAACACCTCGGGGTTAAACAAATTGATATTTTCAGTGACTCCCAATTGGTGGTCAACCAGGTTACCAACAACTTTGATGCTAAGGACAGCTCCATGGCAGCATATCTTGCGCAAACACAACTTTTGCTCAAGCACTTCCACTACCAGATCACCCAAGTTCCTCGAGCGGCAAACAGTCATGCAGACGCCCTGGCTCGCCTCGCCTCGGTTGTGGAAGACAAGATTGGAAGAAAAATTCATGTCGAACTGTTGGCAACACCAAGCACCATGGCCGCAGAAGTATGCAACTTACAACAAGGGGATAGTTGGATCACCCCGATCTATAATTTCCTTGCTCATGGCACCCTCCCAAATGATAAAGTCCAGGCTAAGCAAATTCGATACAAGTCTACCCGCTACCTGATCATCAATGATCAACTCTATAAGCGAGGTTTTAGCCTGCCATACTTAAGGTGTCTTACGCCTGCCGAGGCGGAAATCGTCCTTCGGGAAATACATGAGGGAGTCTGTGGAGATCATGCTGGATCTCGGTCCCTAGCACACAAGACTTTTCGCCAAGGATATTACTGGCCAACACTCCACCAGGATGCCATCAAAGTATCCCGCTCATGTGACAAATGACAACGATATGCGACTATTCCTCATTCCCCTCCAGAGCCTCTTACTCCTATGATCAGCCCTTGGCCCTTCGCCCAGTGGGGACTTGATTAAAACCATACAAACTCTCATGAATAGTATTTTTAAGGGGGTTCAAAATAAACAAAATTCATAATCATTAATGTATAAGTCTAAAAGACGTGAAAGCATAATAAGCTTTCATAATTGCATTCTCAACGCTTAGACGATGGTTACATTGTCGTATGGATTTTTAAAACCCTCCAAATCTCATGAACAGTGTTTTTTATTTGAGTGCAAAATTAATAAAATTAATAATAATTATTGCAGAAGTGTGAAAAATGTAATCACTCGTAATGAAAAGCTTCACAACTTTTATGAAGAGGTCAACTTCAAAATTTAGTATGTATATACTAATAGTATTATGTTTTACAATTTTTTGGGTCAAATTATGTTTTTCATTTTCATTTTTATTGATTTAAAATATATTTTTCTTAACGGGTAATGAGTCGGGTCATATTACCTGATAATATTAATGGGTTGATTTTGGATTGGGTCATATTACCCATTTACTTTAACAGGTATTACACGATAGGACCCGTTAAGCTATCGGGTATGACACGAAAACAACACGAGCACCAAAAACACCACACGAATGCCAGGTCTAGCATTGAGCTTAAACTTTTTAATGTCCTCTAATATCTTAACCTGAATAAAATAACCAATGCAGTGAAACACTGCATCGATAACGTCTCCAAGTCTTTTCTATAATTGGATTGATAAACCCTAAGACATGATAATGCAACTTTTCATCACATTTTTATTGACATTTGATGAGGAAAAAAAAAATGTTGAACTTAATTTAATATTTATTTTCAACATTTAATTACAAAGAACTTCATAAATTATTTGTTTTTTATTTTTTTTATTTTAGAGCAAAATCGTGAATTTATATAAGAATAAGGGCTAGTTGGGATTGCTTTGCTTTTTTTAAAATGATGTTCCTGTTGTGCTTTAAAAATAATTAGCCGTAAAATAAAGTAGTTGAACATTTGGTAAATTGTATTTTCAAAAGTGCTATGAGTATCAAAAATAGTGTAAAAGTTTTTGGTAATTTGTAATGTAAAAGTGATATAATTGTATAATGACAAAAGGGTATTGGTGATGGTGGTGATCATGGTAGTAGCAATGGTAGGGGTATGGTGGTGCTGCTAATAGTGAGGTGTAGTGGTTGGAGTGTAAATGTAACAATAGTGGTAAGGGTGGTGACAACGTTGATGGTGGCAGTAGTGGTTATGGTGGAGGAAGTTGCTTTGGTGGCAACGATAGAAGTGGGGGCAGTTATGGATGTGATGGTGGTGGTGACGGTGGTGATGACTGATGATTGTGGCAGCAACAATGGTGGTTGTATTGGCAGTGGTGGTGTAAGGTTAGTGTTTGTATAGTTGGTGTGAGTCACTTTGTTGTCTAACGGATAATATGTGTGTAGAAAGATAAATAAAATCATTTTTAAAAACTAATAAGGGTTTAAAGGAATTTAAAATATTTATCAAAAGGCTCAACTCCGTTTTTTATGAAAGCAATTTTTAAAATCAACCTACATGTTGCTTTCAAAAGCTGCTATTTGGAAGCCATATTTTGTTTAAAAATAAGCGAGATATTTTGTTTTACCACACACTTTTTAGTACTTAACTTTAAAGTGAAGCAACTTTTAGTAAAAAAAAGCAATCGAGGGCTAAGCGTACACATTTTTTTTTCTCTTTTCTTTGGAGGCGTCTACCTGAGGTACTATATTTTTCTTCATTCATTTGCACAAAGGTATTTTGGGGCAAGTCTGGTGTCCTTCTTGAATCCAAATTTTTTGTTTTTGCAACTAATAAGTACTTAGTAATTTGGCTACATCCATCATTTTTTTAAAACTAAAAAATGGATACAAGATGAATACCAAACAACCCTTAGTAACTATATATAAGATGAAAAAATCGAACATTGTCGAGCATGACACATGTATTCTTAACTTACTCAAAATTACACTTTGATCATTGAAACAAAGGCTTAAGAAGGACAACTAGAATAACATGATATGTAAATGATGAGTTGTCCTGATAGATAGAATATTACTCTTCAACTCATTGTGTTCCGAATTTAAACTCTTCCCCTCCATTGCTTATCGAGTAGCCTTTTGTGTTTCATGCATACAAGTGTCCCAATCTATGAAAACTTCGTCCTTTCCATGAAATTTGATAGCAATTCAAAAATGCCTCGAATTTCATGAAACATTCTTTTGGTAAAAAAGCTGATCAATAAAGTTGGAACTTGGAACATAGTGTTTACTTTTTCACATTTTTTTTCTCAAGAAAACAATTTTTTTTAAAAAATTTTTTCTCAAAAAAACAATTCAACTATTAAATAGTGCGATCACGATCATAATTAGTAGCAGTACAATCATATTCCAAATATTTAAATTATGCATACTAAGCTCAACATTAATAATAACATCAACTAAGAAGTTTGCTTCTCTCAAAACATGTTCCCAAGAGATAGAGTAAAATAAATTTACTAACCACCTAACATCCTCAATAATATTCCTCAGCCTCCAATGTAAGCAAATTCCCTAAACCGCATCAACAACTAGCTTAGAATATCCTTCCACACGTATTCGCAAATCCTTTGCCTTTTGCATATTGTTCCCAGAATCCCTCTGTGTGACAGCCCGTCCCAAATTTTACACTTTTATTAATTTTAGAAGCGTGAATTTACGGAAATGCCCTAGAGGTAAGGACTTTGACTCTCGTTGATCATCGGTTAGAGTGGTGTATGACTTATTCTTTTAGCATATCCTTGTAGTACTCGTCACTACGGACGTGTGGGCCTAGATGGTTCGTGATTTTGAGCTATACCGCAGAAGTTATGATCTTTAAAGTTTGGGACATTTTAGTAATTTAATTATTTGTGGTAGAATTTGAGTTTTGGAAAGGGGAATTAAAGGTTTGGGCGCTGCCCACTTAAAGGGGGAGAGAGAGATGAACTGCCTAATTAGAAATAAAAAGAAAGATGAATGGGGATTGGTTGCCCAACCAAGGAAGGAGGAGATGGACCAATCGGAACAGTGAGAGAAGTGAAGGACCAATCAGAATACGAGGAAATGAGTGAAAAGAGAGGAAAAGAGGAAGGGGATCGGCCGGATTCCCTTGACCCGCAACCCGCTTTCAACCCAGTAGGAAAACACCTCACTTTTCGACGGTTCTCACCCATTTTTCTGGCCAATTGCTGCAAGAAACTACTTGGGAACTCCTCCATGACCTTCCCTCTATCCATTCCATCTCAAATTTGGAGATATTTGGCCTTGAAAATGGAGGAACACGCAAGGAGGGGTGTGGCGGCTTTGGCTTCGAATCACCCAATCCCAAAGCAATCTCTTTCAATTGCCACCACCCATGGCATCCTCATGAGGCCTAGAACAAAGCCCAAGCAATGGTTGGGATGGCAGAGTTGTTTTGGAGTCGGATCGAACACACTTAAAACTAGGGTTTCTGACGGGTTTTGATGAAATTGGAGCATTTCCAGGCCAAATTGGCCTTTGTCACAGGCGCCGATCGTTTGTGATGCCTCGATGTTCGTGCTAGGAAGTTGTAGCGTGGACTTTAGGTGAGTGGATCTTTCCTTGCTCATCTTATGTTTCATGATTGATAATTCTATAAATGCTTTTAAATAAAACTAAGAACTTATGTCATGACATATATATATTTATATGTTATAAAATACTATGAGATGGTTGAGTTAGATTTCATTGTGATCGATCCATATGTGTATTACTATAAATGATTGTTGCGAACTACGAATGGCTTGATCCCTGTTTAGGGTACGTAGGCAGTCCAACTAGACGTTAGATGCAGCCATATAAGAAATGAGATTAAATAATTGAGACCATAGCCTTGTTTAAGGATTTGAGCAATGTGTGTGGGCTTTTGGTTTTTAGTATATATTTATATACTTAATATTTTCCCAAAAATATGTTTAAATGAGATTATGCCTTGAATGGCATGCATATGAGTCTATAATTCGTATATGAATTGGTATATGATACATTATATATAATTGTGGTGCTATGAACGCTCTGAAGTGCAAAGGTGAATGCAGGACACTCAAGTAAGTTCAGGTAAGTTTAGGTAAACTCAAGTAAGTATATGGTATTAGCATAACTGATGAGATATGTGATGAGATATGAATATGTCGTATAGGTCACTAGAGGTGACTCCGACTATTATATGCTAGCCATAACTGATGAGGTATGTGATGAGATATGAATATGTCGTATAGTTCACTAGAGGTGACTCCGACTATTATATGCTAGCCATAACTGATGAGACATGTGATGAGATATGAATATGTCGTATACGTCACTAGAGGTGACTCAAATATGTCGTATAGGTCACTAGAGGTGACTCCGACTATTATATGCTAGCCATAACTGATGAGATATGTGATGAGATATCAATATGTCGTATAGTTCACTAGAGGTGACTCCGACTATTATATGCTAGCCATAACTGATGAGACATGTGATGAGATATGAATATGTCGTATACGTCACTAGAGGTGACTCCGACTATTATATGCTAGCCATAATTGATGAGATATGTGATGATATATGAATATGTCGTATAGGTCACTAGAGGTGACTCCCACTATTATATGCTAGCCATAACTGATGAGATATGTGATGAGATATCAATATGTTGTATAGGTCACTAGAGGTGACACTATTATATGCTAGCCATAACTGATGAGATATGTGATGAGATATGAATATGTCATATAGGTCACTAGAGGTGACTTCGACTATTATATGCTAGCCATAACTGATGAGATATGTGATGAGATATGAATATGTCGTCTAGGTCACTAGAGATGACTCTGACTATTATATGCTAGCCATAACTGATGAGATATGTGATGAGATATCAATATGTCGTATAGGTCACTAGAGGTGACTCCGACTTATATGCTAGCCATGATTGATGAGATATGCGATGAGATATGAATATGTCGTATAGGTCACTAGAGGTGACTCTGACTTATATGCTAGTATATATAATGACTATATGTGATGAGCTAACATATATGGTGAATACGTGATGAGCTAGTAGACGTGATGAATATGCAATAAGTTAACATATGATTAAATACGTGAAGCATGACTTGAATCAATATATGTATATAAAGATGTATATTTTTATATGCTAAGTCTGGAAATTATACAAGTGTTATAGCGAGGGGTTATAATAATTTATATGATTTCTATAAAAAATTTAATTACTGGACCACTCACATTTGTCTTGTCTTCACCCCCAGGTCTTCTTAGCTGAGCATTCTTATTGTTGAGGAATCGTGGCGATTCTTAGTATTGATGATTATTCGAGGGTACAATTCTTAATTCACTCTTCTGTACTTGCTTATGCCCTAACATCACGTGTGAAGTGGGTTCATTCCTGCTCACCAGTGCACTCTAGTATTTAGGCACTCTTACGTTTAAATTTATTCACAATATTTTCACATCATCACATTTTATGGCTTCGTCACCTTCACATCCCACATCGCCCAGGGGAGTGATCCTTAAATGTATATTCCCATCCTTACCTAGCACGAGGCCTTTGGGGAGCTCACTGGCTTCAGGTTTTGTAGGAACTCCGAAGTTAAGCGAGAAGAAGGCCAGAGCACTCTCTGGGTGACCCATTGGGAAGTTGCTCGTGAGTTCCCAAAAACAAAACTATGAGGGAATGGTAAGCCCAAAGCGGATAATATCGTGCTACGGTGGTAGAACGGGCCTGGGAAGTGGTCCGACCCGAGCGGGGATGTGAAACTCTGCCTGCACTATGGTTGTGTTAGCTTTATGTAAAATAAAAACCTACAATAATAAAAATCTCCAACAAGAGACAACTGTAATTTTGGGGTCCAACATTATTTTGATGCTATTTTTGGCTTGGTGAAGATGAGAGAATTTTCTAAGTCCTGGTGACGTGGAATTCGAGAAATTTTTTTAGGTGATGGATACTGTTAATGAGCCAGAGGACCCCTCTAATCAAATGATACCACATAATCCACTAAGGGTTAGATTGGTATTGTTGTATTTTAAAAAAAATATTGTTTTTGCTGTGTTGTGAGAATAAATAACTATAAAATAAAACAATTGAGTGTTTGATAAACTTTTTTGTAAAAGTCTTTCAAAAAAAAAAAGTGTTCGAGTGTTTGGTAAACTGTTATATGAAACTAATGTGATTATGTTAAATGACTAATGAGTATGATATTTTATCTAAAACAATTTTTTATTTGCAAGCTTTTTATTTATAACTTTTATTTATAATCCTTCTAGAATTTCTAGAGTCATTGATCAAACTCTCCTTCCTTAATTTTCGTCCCCCTTGTTTTCTCCGTCTCAACACATCTTCCCATCACCGTTTAATCTTTCCTCTTCCTCACTGGTTTTTTCTCTCTCGTTTTCTGCGTCTAACCTCTCATGTTTCTCATTGGGTTTTGAAGTGTTTTTCAAGGAGAGGGAGAGAGAGAGGAGCGAACTTGCAATTTGAAGGGTTGGGAATCTAGAAGACTAGTTTTGCAAGAAGACAAGGATCATATTAGTCACTTGGGCTCTTCAAATTTGCAGAAATACGAAGAAGAAGAGCATTTTATGAGGATCCAGATGGCCGAAGCTTCGAATTTGGGGGTAAAATAGGATGTACAAAATAGGGCATTTTGGCAGTGCAATACGGGCAAGTCCATGATGCAAAAGCTGAATCTGAATCCTAATACGGTCTTGTTGGAAAAGATGGTAGTGTTTCTCGGCATGGGAGTAAGAGAGGACGGATGAGAGACATGGTGGGGTTGACGTTCTTCCAATTGGTTTGATTTGTAAATCATTTAATTTTTAAGAGAAATTTTATTTAAACTCAATTTTTTTTCTCTGCACCCAACTAAATAAATTTATCTATCAAACTTTCAAATTTGTCCTTGAATAAATAAAAATGAAAAATTAATTTTACAACCCTAAAACACAAACAACAATAATCTCTCTACACCCTTTTTATTTAATTCGATGAACCTGACCATAAGGACAACAACTCTTCTCCGACATTGTCAGCGACCACAATCCCTCTCTACTATTCTTCATAAGTCTCCTCTTATCTCTTGAATTCTTGGCTTACATTTGTGCTTTCTCTTAATTTTGGTAAGTTATATGCATTGAATTTTAGTGAATAAAAAAAAGCAATCAAACCCCACGGCCGCAAGGCTTCTGTGCATTTTCACTCCCAACACCCATTTGTTGAACATTAAAACCAAATTGAAAAAGATAAAAAAATTTAACTGTTAGAGAAAAAACAAAGATCTAACAAAAAAAGAATTGTACTTGTTTACTTTCCACTAAAAAAAAATAAAGCAACACCACCCAACGTGACATCCCGACCCGGAATGTCCACCTGGACTCCGAATCGAGCTGTGTTGGCCGACACCTGGAGGGTGACGAAGCCATAAAGTGTTGTGATGTGGAAAATGCGAATAAATTTAAACTTAAAAGTGCCTAAATATAAGAGTGCGCTTATGAGTGGGAATGAACTCATTTCACACGTGATGTCAGAGTATAAGTAAAGTATAGTAAAGTAGGATGAGAATCGTACCATCGAAGGTAACTGATAGGAGCATATTTATGTGACTTAGTGAGCTTGTTCTTGTGCATTTACGTTGTGTTTTCTTAGTTAAAGTAGTCTTTTAAGTTATTTTCATGTGTTTTCAGGTTTTAAGGGCAAAGTATGCAAAGTGGTACATTTTGGAGCCTTTTGGAGCAAAAATGAGCTTGGAATGGATATCACATGCTTGGAACGAAAGGAATGGACGAGATTGAATGAGTTGTAATTGAAGAAGGATTCCTAATCAACGAAGGAGTCCTAATTGAAGGAGGATTCCTAATCAACGGAGGAGTCCTAGTCAAAGATGGATTCCTAGAAGAATGAGGATTCCTACTCAAACAAGGTTTCCTACTTGAAGTAGGAAAGTTAAGCCTAAAGTTTCCTAATTTGGGTGGATCTTTCCTAAATCTAAATGGCCTTAAGTTTCAGCAACATTGAAGGTTTCCTAAGCATTTTTGGACACAAAGAAGGTTTTAGAACATTTTCCTATAAGTGCCGCACCAATTTCAGCAAGGAGACCTTTTTCCTTGCCTTGCAAGGCTTTCTAGAAGCCTTATCCTTCTTTCCCTATCCTTGCCACACCTTGTTAGCCTTTTCCCTTGGGGATTCTGATTGTTTAAGCCTTTTTCCTTGTGGATTTGGATTTTACAAGTCCATATCTGATTTCCCTAGGGTTTTATGTGCCTATATATATTGTTATTTATGCCTTGGCCGAACCACCACCTCCCATATACATCAATTCACGCCAAAAACATCTCCTTATTCTCTGCCGCAACAATCACCACCATTCTTCCATAATTCCTGACCAAAACCACCCCTTGCCGCACCACCCATCCATCCTAAACACCACCATACTATCCCCCATCCATTCTACACCATTCATAACCCCAAAACCTGTCCCTAAGCCTTGTGCCGCAGCAAGAAGGAATGAGAAGTTCGTGGATGCACTTGCTGTCCAAGTTGGAGTGTCTAGGTGTTTTCTTTTTTTGGATTTCAATGTTTAAATTTATTTATCTTTGCTTTGTGCATATGAGGAACTAAACCCCCCTTGGCTAGGGGGGATTCGAAACCATGTTTATGCTTGCTATATAATTTGATTACTTTCAATTGCGTTTCATAAGTTGTGAATTCAATTTGCTTATCTATATGAATTAAAACTGATTTGTGTGTGTTGGTTGATAGTGCACGCTTAATTTTCATGCATAAATCTAATGCTAGGATATAAGGGAGTTTCACCTAATCGTTATAAACTTATATTCAAGAGTAGTAAAGGTTGCTAATCACAATCGTGTTAAGTAAATTTTTGGCATAAGTTTCATGCAATTCATAGTAACAAGTGCCTCGTCACTGCTTATGATTTTCATAGAACTTAATGATTCTTGCTTGTATCTTTATTATGCAATTCATGTAGGGAACTTGTGGGGAATGCTTTGGGTTGTTGTATGCAATCATCCAATTCAATAATTTTAGGAAAATCTGAGGGTTAATTAGTTCAATTCACGATTAATCTGGGGAGTTGAGGATTCATAGTTTATTGCAAAGCAATTGGAAATTGTTTTGTATGCAAGTGTGACATGTGTGGAGAATAACCTCCTAGCTAGCCAATCATCCATCTAATTCACCAAATTTCGTTTAAAATCTGTTTAAGTCTTTCTTGTTTAATTTCATTTAATTTTCGTCCAAAACCAAACCCCCTTTACTTTAGAGTGTCTAACTAGTTAGAATATGTTTTAGATTGTGTTTTTAAGTGTTTTGAGTCAAGAAAACCCAAAAATTCGTCCAAAGGAGTGTTAGAGTTCAAATCTGCCCAGTTTGTGTTTTTAGGCAGATTTGAGTGTTTTTGGGTTGTTTTGAGTCTTTTGAGTTGTTTTAGTGTTTTCTAGTTTAGTTTTGCATTCTTTGAGTCTAGTTTAGTGTTTTAAACTTTGTTTTATGTTTTTGAGTCAGTTTTAAGTGTTTTAGCAATCCCTCCTAATCCCCGGCTTAGAACGATCCCTACTTACACACTTTGCTACAATTGATAAAAAGAGGGTTTAATTTGTGTGCTTATATATTTCGCATCAGTAACCATCTATACCAAAATTTTGCCAAGAATCCCCATCGACACAAAAGCTCAGCACTAAAACCTGGAGGGGCAAAAAACAAGGGTGAGTGGGCCTAAAAAATAAAGCTTGGTAAAAACCTTTTCAAAAACATAATAATCCCTCACTGTAAAACAAGTATAGTTTCCAAAATAAACATACTACGTATAGTAAGAATATACTTGCCGTAGCCTGCAAAATCTCAAGAACTCAATACGTCACAAAATTCATAAATAAATACATGATGTCCGTAATCATATAATCTCGCATAAGTAAACATATCATATCGAGTGCTCATTGACACATGTTGACACACGAGTTCATGCAAAGAAATTCTAACATGAATAGGAATGGGTGTAACAATGATATATGCCCTAGTACTACAATAACATGAAGACCGGCGTCATGGGCAGCACATACGAGTCCTAGTTGCCTATAGCAATTTAGGACATAACTGGCACCTACAATGGATCCAAAATGGGCGTACGGTGCGATGTGCATATGCACATGAAATACTGGCCTGACCTAGGTGAGTACTAACATCGATGCAGTAAACGATGAGCATATAACATAACTAAAATCATACAGCAGTAAATCAATAATTTAAGTTGTCATAATACTATTCCATAAACATTAATCATATGGCCATAAATATAATTAAGGCATCCCCTTATAGTGAGCTTACATGTGCATCTTGTAGGATTATTTCATAATTTCCAATAATAAGACATTTCTTATAAACATTAATTTAATTATGGCAATCACTTAGAAAATTCATTAATAAGTATATATGTGGAAACTAACCCATATATATATATATATATATATATATATATATTATAAAAGAAAAGACTCACTCACAGTTACTTGCGATGTCACATCCGTTCGAGCTAGAAAGGCCGGAGTTTCTGATAATGATTGCACCTAAGCATAATATTGGGACCCATCCGTAAAACTCCACTAAGACAATTAAATTTGGGAAAACAGAGTGCGGATTTAGAATCAGGGCGTCAAAATACACTAAGGAGGGTTCCCGGCAAATTTTGTAAAAAGTTAACGGTCAACCTTAAAAAGTCAATCGAGATGCCCCTGTGGCCAACTATATTAAAGCTTTGGAATTTCACTAAATGGATGTCAAAAACGAACTTAGGACGTTGAAATTAGCCTAGGAGGGTTTTCGATAAATTTCTGAAAAAGTCAATACAAAAAACATTCCTAGAATATTCTTTGCCCATTACAAAACTGAGTCGAGCTGGAACAGTGGCCCAATTGTTTAGGCTGGGTTTGGGCTTAGCCCCCCCCTTTTTTTTAACCGAGCCGGGTTGACACACCTGGGTTTGCGGGTTGGCCGCACCTAGCAAAGAAGAACACCGATGTCGAGCCGATTTGGTCGAGAAACTCTCGAGCTCTGTTCAAGCTCGATTTTTAACCATTTCACTCCAAAATTGAACCAAAATGAAGATAGGATGGTAGGGGTTCGAATGATACCATTTGTATTCTTTGTCGAAGCCAGAAATGTCCGGAAAACGGCTCGAAGCCTCTGGAAAACTGGGGAAAAACACCCCGGGATGTTTCTGCACCAATCTTTCCAAAACAATTTACAAGGTTATAAACGATACCAGATCATGATTAAAAAGAGAATCTAAGGAATCCTGAGGCTTACCTTTATCGGAGAACTGAGATATCTCACTGAAGTTGGCTTAGCTAGGTAGAGATGTGCTGCCATTTTCTCCATACTAGCAGAGTTAGAGAGAGCCGAGAGAGGGAGGTAACCCCTAGGTTGAGGTAGTTGTTTGCTGGTGGTTCACCAGAGAAGGTGGCGGATGGTGTGGCTCCTAGCCTTTCAACCTCTTTGAGAGAAACAAGGATGTGGTGGTACTCTAGGTTATGATGCTTGCCGGAGTGCGCAATGGTGCTGTGTTTCACAAAGAAGGGAATGAGTCCAGGAGGGAGAGAGAGTTCCTCGAGAGAGTTAAAAAGAGATGAGAGTGAATGAGGGAATAATAGATGAGGTGGCAGCAAATGAGTGGAGAGTGAAGTGAAGGAGATTTTAAAAAAAATGAGAGAGATGTCCAGGAAATGGGGAGGAAATGACATATGAGTAAGGGGAAAGAATGGGTTGTGGGCCCCACTTGCTCACAAAGCAATGTCACCAAAGAACAAAACAGAAAAAAAAATCCCCGCGATGTGAAATTACCAAAATGCCCTCACGTTCGTAGTTCCATAAAATTTTAACCAAAACTCCAAATTTGCTTCCGCTTGCACCTACGCGTTTGTACCGTTGAGTACTTCGTAAATACGCTAAAAGAATATTTCGTACGTCTCACTATACGCTAGTCAACGAATGTCAACGCCCTCGCCTTTAGGGGCATTTTCATCAAATCAATCTTTTAAAATTTATGAAATCGTAAAATTAGGGACGGGTTGTCACAAAACATGTGCTTGTAAAAATAACCCAATCAAATGAAAAAAAAAAGTACTTTCTTCATCATATAATAACAATAGAAAAAAAGATTGTAAGAGGATGGTGGGTGTCGACGATTTTGGAGAAGGGTTGCCGGCGTTAGGGTAAGGTTCACCGGATTAAATAAAGTGGGTGTAGAGAAGAATTTTTGCTATTTGTGTTTGGGTTTATAAAATTGTTTTTGTTTTTTTAATTTATTTAAGGGTGAATTTGGAAGTTTGGTAGACTAAATTTTCTAGTTGGATGTAAAAATAAGATATTTGGATTCAAATTAAATTTCTCTTTGTTTAATAAAAATCAGTTAAATAAAAATAAAAACAGAAAAATAAATAAACAAAGGACAAAAAACTTGACGAAGGTGAAATGTCTCCCTCCCCGACGACCGATCCCCATCCCTAACGACAACTCGCTTCCTATCTATTGTTAACTACATTGGAAAAATTAAAGAGTAGTGAAGAATTGAGAAGATGAAGAGCTAGAGAGCCAACAAAGAATAAATGAAATGATCTTTATTATCAAAAGACTTGAAGGAGTTACAATATGATTCACCACTCAGTTATATAGAGTACAAAGCTTAGCTCCAAAGCTAACAGATATAACCAATCATTACAGAAATAACCAACTCTATCAGTCTAACAACCTTTCGGCACGTGGATATTGCCAACATCTATGACGATGAGGAAAGTCTCAGCTTCCTCGAGGAACCCACAGATCATAAAGCCGCCACACCGCACCATTCATATTCGGGCCACTACGACGACAACGATAATTACGACGATCTCGAGAACTTCTCTAATGTGGCGGATGATTCATGTTTCGACAAGGTATTTTCTGTGTTTTCTATTTAACTAATTTAAATTATATTCTAAAAATAAATATTAAGTGTCGGTATTAAAGAAATGATATCATCCTACATGTCAAATGTCAATTGAGGGTCCTCCAACTCAGCAAGAGTACCCATCACCTAGAAAAATTTCTCGTAGATTTCCAGGCAGTGGAGTATATTGTTAGGATGCTATGTGTTGCCATCATATTAATAGTATATCTCTAATCTCTAATCTCTAATATTTAATATTAGAAAGCCATAAACATACTTTGGTGTCTCAAGACTTCAAAAAAATAATTGGACTGAAAAGCCCCTTAAACAAAAAAAAACTAAAACTAGCTGAAAATAATGCAATCAAAATAGCAGGGATACTTCTGTCACAAAAAAATTAGAAATAAAACAGAAAAAATAAATAAACGGGGGAGAAAGAATCACCACGTTCAAGTGTTCAAACTGCCTCAGAGTTCCCGTTCAACTTGAGTTTTCAAACTGCATAGCTGTTCTCTTTCAGTTTTCAAACTCCCACAGCCTTTCATCGTAAGTTCACAACTTCTCTGCTCCATTTGTTCGGTAACAAAATTTTGATCTCTCTTCATTGCCCAAGCTCCTCTCCCAATTCGAGCACTCATTCTCTCTTCTCTCTTGCTCTGACACCATCGCCACCAACACCACTGGTTCAGATTGTTTTATAATTTTACAGTGTCATTGTTTATCACTTCCCTCGCCTGAATTTCTTGATTGTTTCTTATTTTCTTTTTCATCCATCTTTGGTTTTTAACACATTTTATTACTGTGAACATGCATTGGATTCATTGTAGACCCGGACCTTTGTGTTGATAAGGATTCTGTTTGTGGTTTCAGATTTAAGGAAGAAGATATGGAAATTTTCACTGGGTACGTAATTCGTTGTGTTTAAATTTCAATGGGTTTATGTTTTGGGTTTTTAATTTCGGCAATTTATTTGTAGTCGAGCAAAAATCAAGGAGAAAGGAACGAGGGTGAGGGAAAAACAGAGAGATAGATCGACAAAGACTCTCCATTTTCTCATAATTCCTTCAAGCGTTTGTCCACCATTCACTAAATTCATTTCCTTCTGTTTTCATGTGTGATTGTTGATTATTTCAATTCTTTCTTCATTAGTCAAATATATATGTATTGTAGTGATTTTTCTGCTTCCTTTATATGATGCTTTGAAGTTTGAACTAAACTCTTACTAGGTTTATGCTTTGGTTTTGATTTCCCTCTTTTTAGTATATAACTAGGGCTTCTTTTGGGCAATCAATTTTTCTGATCTTCATTCTTTTCAGTATCTAATTGGGTTTATTTACTTCTTTGGAGTAATTAGTAACTTTTCTGATCTTCATTCTTTACAGGTATGTTTTTTCTTTCATCAACTCCTCTACAAATTGTTGAGTTCTTGAATGACTTCCATTATTGTTTACAGGTATGTTTTTCTTTCAGATTTTGATTGCATGAATCTTGCAATAGACTTTAATTTGTAGAAAGTTTGCCGATTCGCTCTTTTCAGTCTCTTTGTCTCTTTGCAGATTTACGAAGAAGGATTGGACTTTGAAAAATCACTACAAGCTCTGCAAATTTTTGTGGTGATACTATTCGGTAGGTTCTAAAATATTTTCTCCATCATTTTGTTCACTATTTTTCTTTCCACAGAAAGGGTTCAATTACAGAGCATGCATATAACTGTCAATGTGGATTTCGAAGAGAATAAGACCTCATTTTTTGAGCATATATAGAACAAAGGTTAGTTTTGTATGTTTTCCAAACGTTATGTTAAGGGAAAATGTATAACCGAACAATATTTTCATTTTAAAACCTTGATAGCCATTTTAATCATTCCATAACCCTTTTGGGTTGGGTAATACTAAGGAAACTAAATTTGCAAACTAAATGATGTGGCACCAATAAAAATGAGCATGTTTATCAACATTTAAGTAGTAAACCAATCATCAACTTCCATGTCTTTTAGTTTCCAAAATTTAATCTACAAATTTAGTCCTTCTAACATTACCTTTTCAGTTTCCTTTGTGTGCAACATTAGAGAAATATCAGCTAATTTTAGAATTGAATGGATGTGATGTCTTTGCTATTTACTAATTCCAATTGTTTCTCTTTTAAGTTAATTATTATTTTTTTGTTTGAGAATTCTTTTGGAATACTACTTTTTGGTGTTTGTATTCTTTAGCTGCATGATTGGAAGAAAAGTAAAATGTAGCAATGATCCCTAACTTTAACTCAATTGGAGCAATGATCGCTTAACTAAAAATCCATTATCATTGGTCCCTCAACTCATCAAAACGTGTAGCTATGATCCCTTAACTAAAATTCATTACCATTGGTCCCTTAACTTTAATCCAACTGGAGAAATGATCTCTCAACTTTAACCCAATTGTAGTAATAGTCATTCCAACATAACTCATTTTGACAAAATTATGACAAAGTTGACGAAAAAGACCATAGCTACACGTTTTGATGAGTTGAGGGATCCCAATTATAGTAATGGTTCTTCCAACATAACTTATATTGACGAAATTTTGACGAAATTGATGAAAATGATCATAGCTATACATTTTGATGAGTTGAGGGACCAATAGTAATGAATTTTTAATTAAGGGATCATTGTTCCAATTTGATTAAAGTTGAGGGATCATTGCTACAATTTATTCTTGGAAGAAACCGCGATTCCTCTCTCTAAGAATAGATGTCAATAACACTTAAAACTGCCCATCCCCATCGACCTTCTTCAAATTTGGATCACAAGAAAGGAGCATCTGACGTATTGATCATGGTTTTTTCTTCTTCAATTAGATGGTTGATCTGCTCGGAAATTTTAATCTTATTTGTTGCTCGGACTTTTGATCAGCATTTATTTTCTGATGCATGCTTTTTCATGGGCAGTTGGTGGAGAGACGTTTTGATGGGTCGGCGTTTGTCAAGTATGACAACGCTCAAATGCTTTATTTTATAGGCATGATTGTTATTCAACCGGTTGTTGAATTTGCTCTTCAATTGGTACCCATTTGAAGAACTTCCTTCTTCTGCTTAGGGACGACGAACTGAAGTAAAAGGCCTTAAATTACAGAGCTTGGTGTGCTATTGATGTATCTTTTATCCTCTTAACCTTACAAAATAAACATAAGCGGTACTTGTGAAATATTTGACCTAAATTTTCATTACTGAGATCACTTTCGTGTTACTTAACTGGTATGGTGATTTTTTTTTCTTTCAAATTTTATCTTTTCTTTTATTAAATAAATTATCATGTTCATTTTTGTTTTATTTATGTAGGAATGCAAAAATTTAAAGTCTTCAACAGATAAAGTATGGAGGCAAATGATAAGAATACTCTATCAAACGTTGCCACCTTATATGCATTACTCCTTTTTTGTATTGATTGAAATTTTAGTGTTTTTCTGTTTAACGGTCCAACTTTCATTTTGTTTATATTAGTATGGTTCATTTACTTCCACGCAGAAAAACCCTACCCACTTGGACCAAAATATGGAAGTCTTAAACCTGAATACGTGTGAAGAGTTTATGTAGTACATATGTTTTTAGGGAACTTTAACGAGAAGCACCCGGTACTGTTCACTTTAACGAAAAACCACATTTTTACACTAAAAAGTCAATCCTTGTACTATTCACTTTACCCTTTATTTTGTCCTTATCATTAAAACTCAAAGTTTTCAAGCCCTTTTCATTAGTTTTCCTATGTTTTTATGCATGCACAGATGTGGAGGGGACATGACCAACATAAGCATGTCACCTTTCATTGATAAGATCGAGTAGACAGAACCATCCCAGATACACTAGTGAAAAAAAATATTACTTCTATTCCGACAAACGTAGCAACTCAGCCTAATAGTGCACTGGGGGTAGACGGGCACCAAAATAACACACCAGCCCAACCACAAAGAACCATAGGCATGTCTTGTTTTCATCATTCCATACGATTCAATACTGGAGCATCACATCACCAATGGCTGAGCACCGCGGACCTAGTGGTCCAATTCCTCCTACTGCACACAACCTGGTCCACACCGGCCCTAGCTCTGCGCTCACAACTGTGCCTACTTACTCCAATGCTCCCGGTCGCTCTCGATCTATCACCATGGCTCCCAATCGTGCGGATCTTGCAACACGACTTCCAGCCTTGTTGATCTTGCCTTACGACTCTTACCAACCAAACCCACGACACTTTCAAAGTACCTAACAATGGAGTATAATACGAGGCTTTACTAGCAGCCCCTGCTAGCGAAAGATTTAGCGATGAAAAAGCTTGTTTGCAGTTGACCACCAACCAAGTCTTAGAAGAACACACGATGAAATATCTAAAGATGACGCAATACTTGGAGAAGGTTTGGGACCATCTCACTGAGGTTCCCACTTACACCTTTCCGCGAGTTCCACAGTTCAAAGTATTAAGCAGATCACCGAACAAAACCTCACAAGCTGAAGATTATTTCAATTGTCTAGCAGTCTAGTTTTCCTCATCTGCGTTCACAATAAAGATTTCCATGCTCTCTTGTGCGAGAGGGTAAACTAATCTCCCGACACTCATTTGGGTAAACTCTCCAATGTGAAAGGGTAAACTAATTGCTTTCAAATGTGATAAGGTAAACTAGTTTGCTGACAGCCATCTGGGTAAGCTCTTCAGTATGAAAGGGTAAACTAATTTCCCGACACCCATTTAGGTATGCTCTCTAGTGTGAGAGGAAAAACTAATTGCTTTCAAGTGGGAGAAGGTAAACTAATTCCCTGACACATATCTGGACTTGCTCTCCAGTGTGAGATGGTAAACTAATTCCCTAACAACCATCTGGGTCTACTATCTAATGAGAGAGGGTAAATTAATTCCCCAACACCCATCTGGGTTTGCTCTCCTGCGCAAGAGGGTAAACTAATTCCCTGACACCTATCTAGGTTAAGCTATCCAATTCGACAGGGTAAACTAATTCCCCAACATCCATCTGGGTCTGCTCTCCAGTGTGAGAGGGTAAACTAATTATTCGACACTCATATGGGCCTACTTTTCAACGGAATTGGGTAAACTACCCATGAATTTCCACGAAACTACTAATTTTAATATGATTAGTTAATGATTTTCATATTCCACAAATCTTTATCATGTTGTGATGCAAGCCACACAGCTCAAAAGATCGAATACTTGAAGACTAACTAAGCAACAAACGGTTAGGCGGTAGTAGCCGACGACAAACTCAACAGCTTAATGCCCAAAAAAACCAAAACTCACGACCATAGTGACTATGTGGGATCGTTAGTTTTTTTGAAGCAGCGTTGCTAACCGACGATTCTATGGCTAAAAGTTTTGCAAGACACTTTAAGCAAGCAAAGTTTCAAGAAAAACGAAGATGGTGTAAAGCGAAGAAAGCGATTTATTTCTAGAACATTGATAAACTTATACGAAGGTCGTCAAAATCTGACACAAGCTAAATAAAGAAACTACTCATTTAGAAGCTTGGATGACCTTGGGTTTTCCAGCAGCCGTTCTGCCCTCAACAATCACTTCACATTCAACAATTTGTTCATCCAACACTTTATCTTCAGTAGCTCCGATCTTGGTAGCTCAATCCTCGATTGCTCTATCTACGGCAGCTGAGAAATCAAACTCAAGTAGTTTCCTCCTTGTTGGCAAACAGCACAGATGTGGTAGCCCAAACAGCAGCCCATACCACGCCATTTCCTCAACCCATACCGAGTTAGCCCTTGGCTTTAGCAAGTCGTGGCCCTTGCCACACCACCTCATTAGCCCATGCTGAGATAACTCTTAGCCCCTGCCAGCCGAGGTGCGGCCCAGCCGACATGCCGCACCACCCCAATAGTTGCCTCGCCGTAGCACTACCCAAGAAGAAGACAAAGAAAATTAAGTTTTTCTTACCTTGGTGCGGTTGGGAGAAGACAAAGAAATCAACATACGACGATTCTTTGCACGGGCAGGAGAAGAAGAATGCTAGGGGATGGGGAACAAATATCTTCTAGCTTTCTCTCTTTCTTGTAGAGATAAATAATTGCCCTTCGAAGTTGATTTAATCTCTTACTTAAGGTAAGCTTTGGTGGCAATTTATTTCCCTTTCCTAGAAGAATCTAATTCCATGTCCAAGTGGGAATTTGCATTAAATTTTGGAGATCTCTACAGATACTGCCCTTTCATGCGAGCAGCCTAGCATGTGTGGGGGCATTTGTAGAGCAAAAAATAATCCAAAAAATCATGGAGGCGAGACGTTGGGTGAAAAAGACAAGATTACCCTCGAGGCATACCAGATTCCCACGCACATGAAACGAACAATAACAGCTCAATCAAGGAAGAGTCAAAGGTGATCAATATGGAATTTACATCATATTCCTCTCATCACTCCTCATCAATCCCTTATTGATTTTATACAAAAGGTAACTCCCAAAACTTAAATCGTACGATTTTATGAAATCATGTGTTATGGCTCGAATCCAGGGTCAATCCTATTTCCGATTCCGATAGAACAATTGACAATTGAATCCAATTGAATTTATATCATATATTGCAATTATTCACCCATTATCACCAAATATGGTCGGCCACTTTCCACCCAAAGGGTCATCCACTCTCTTTTAAATACCCCTCTTATCCCACTAAAATATTAAACCATTCACTACTCACAAACTCCTAAAACACATTTTTTTTCAAAATTCTAATTTTTGCATCAGAGATTCTTCGGCCAAAGCCCCTCCCAATTCATCATGAGCGTGTAAGACTTTTAGTCTTAATCAAATGTGTTATTATTTTGCAGGTGCATTTTTGTCAAAGAAAAAAATGACGGAAATTTGCATCCACATAAATAAGGATTTCAAGAATATTTTAAAGAATACATCCAAATCAGATGTAGGCAGTTAAAATTAAAAAAAAAAAAAGAAGTCCATAAATGTCTAGATTTAGTGAAAAAGCCAAAGATTTGTAAGGAAATTAATAGGCGAAGAATATTGATAGATTTAAGTGTGGGTAATATAAATACCAAATACCAAGAATCCAACCGATTTTAAAATCCAAATCAAATGAATGTTCTCCAACGAGCCCTTCAAAATCTCCATGGACTCGACGGGCTCGACTGCAGAGCTTATGGCCACCTCATCCAGCAATGTACGGTGCGCTGCCTGGTTGGTCCGGCCAAGCAGCTCCACGTCCGCCTTGTCCTCTTCTGTGTCACACCCGGCAACTTCCTGGCCTCAAAGCTCGTCAATTTCCACTCCAAAACCAGTAACCTCAACTATGCCCGCAAGGAGTTCGACCAAATTCCCCACCGAAACGCCTTCTCTTGGAACGCCATGCTCATTGGTAGTCCCTTAACAATGCGCACGTCGACACCCTGAAGCTGTTTTTGGCTATGGTGTCTTAATGTTCGGATCAAGCGTTCCCGAAGTTTACCGTGACGTGTGTGTTAAAGGCTCTGGGCGCTTTGCTTCCGGGTTCAAAATTGGCTAAGGAGATTCATTGTTTTGTTCTGCGTCTTGGGTTTGATTCGGATGTTTTTGTTGTTAATTCTTTAATTACTTACTACTAATATGTGATGAGGTTGGTTTGGCGAGAGCTTTATATGATAGGATGCCAGAATGAGATATTCTGTCGTGGAATAAGATGCTTTTGGAGCATTCTCAGGCCGGATATAATGAGGAGTGGAAAGAGTTGTACAGGGAGATGTTGAGTTTAGGCATGTTGGGTTGACACTGATTAGTTTCTTGCAGGCATGTTTACAGTCAAATGACCTTATGCTCGGTATGGAAGTTCATCAGTTTCTGAATGAGAATCAGATCGAGACGGATGTTTTCTGAATAAGAGGTCGCACTTGGTGCGATGGCAAGTGCCTTCGCCCATGAGCGGTAGGTCTCGGGTTCGAGACTTGGGAGCAGCCTCTCCATAAATGGGGGTAAGGCTAGCCGACATTCACCTCTCCTAGACCCTGCGTAAAGCGGGAGCTTTGTGCACTGGGAACGACCTTTTACAAGATGTGGTAGCTTGGATTATGCTCAAGAATTATGCGGTGAGATGAGTGAAAAGGATGAGGTCACTTATGGCTCATTAGTTTCGGGTACATGTTTCACGGGTTTGTTGACAAAGCCGTGGATGTTCTTCGAGACAATAAGAAGCCAAAGTTATGTACTTGGAATGCTGTGATTTATGTCCGATTCAAAATAACCGGCATGAAGAAGCCTTGGATTTAATTCGCGAAATGAAGGCATGTGATTGCAAACCAAATACTATGAGATTGTCAAACATTCTTCCTACAATATCGTATTTCTCAAATCTGAAACATTCTTCCTACACCCCTTTAGTTTTTATTAGTTTATTATGATGTGAATTAGAAAAATACAAATAAAAATATTTGATTGTTTGGTACGTATGTCTGTTTGATTGTTTTAGAAGGCGAAAGCGAAACCAAGACGTTTGATCGATAGCTTCACCGATGGGCTAGCCTCTCAGTACCTAAAATTATTGTAATACTTATCGCCGAGGTGAAGCTATCGATGAAATGCCTTGGTTTCGCCTTGGCATTTTAAAACATTGATGTCCACTCATCCTGATAAGTAGGTTCATTGGACAATATGTCAAAATAGACATCCATTTATATCCAACTTGTAGATTTGCAAACCTAGGAGTGGAATGAACCAAAATGGTGACCTGACTAATTTTATTGGTGTATAATTTCAAGCCAAAAGAATGGGGAATTATGCTCACCTGGACACTAATATGAATCACAATTGAGTTATGCTGTATAAATTGGAAGATATAATAGGATAAATAATGACTCAATAGATAAAACTCCTTGCGCTGGGTACAAATCACAACACGAAATGCATACATAATCACCAGATTGGGAGTTATCTGAAGAGAAAATGATGCATACAGTCAACGGTTATCTGAAGAGAAAATGATGCATACAGTCAGCGCATTTAAATAAACTTAGTGGCACAACTAATTCATCCTTAAGGTCGACACCCCAACACCACGAAGGAAAAACATTTCCAGGAAAAAAAAGGCAACCATTTTAACTCGCACTCCATCTCTTACCGTGTGGAGCAAGACTTGTACAAGCAATTAAGAAATGCATTTATGCGTGCACGAGAGAGGTGGTGCGAGAGAGAGAGATAGGACCTGCAGGATTATTTCCTTACAAGCATCATTGAGATTGGTGCACCCTTCCATATGAATCCCTCTCATGGAGTTTGACAACTTATCCAAGCCTGGAATCTCAGTGAGTTGGGGGGAGTGATTCAGATGCAATTCCTTCATACTCAACATATCGGAAAGATCTGGCATTTTTTCCAGTGCAGTGCACTCATCCGCTTCCAAGATTTCCAATTTTTTTGGTAAATCTGGGATTTCCTGAAGGTTTTTGCAATTATCCAATTGTAAAGTTTGAAGCTTGAAAAGGCCACTGAGGGTGGGTAGCTCGTTAAAATCATTGCCTCTTAGATCTAGAACCTCTAAAGAAGATAGACCCCCAAGATCCTTTGGAATTGCATCATTTTTTAGATTGCAGTTCGCAAGAGAGAAATGCTTAAGGTTCTTCAGTTGTACTATGGAAGGGTGAATCCCGGACAAACTCTCGCAGTCATTGAGTAGCAGTTTCTCGAGATTCGGGAGTTTTGAAAAGTCCGGTGATCTTTCCAGGCGATGGCAATACCCAAGATTAATAAACTTCAACTTCTCAAGCGGCTGTCAGACATACGAGAACAGAAATCATAATCCAAATAGAAGAGAGGAAGCATGATGTTGGTACTTACAAAAATTGGAGGAAAGAATCAGTGATTTGGTTGAGAGATTATACTGTACCACGTCTGAATCTTTCCAGGATTGTATTCCGCTATGACTCAGATCGATATCAACCAGGTATGATTGAATAAAATCCTCTGGTATGACCTTTAGAGGAAACTCAGGCCAGCACAACCATCTTAACTTTCTGGAAAGATGTTGACAATTTCCAGTGAACTTTACGCCTTTCAGTTTGAGCAACCGCAGTCTCTGCATCTGTTTAAGTGCTTCTGTACAGAAGATAGGCTTGTCGGATTCTTGCAAATCTAACATGAGTCCTTCAACCACCTCTGTTCCCTTTTAAAAGAAAATAAAAATAAGAAGAATGGAAAGTTAAGTAAGAAATGGGTTATATCACTGCATATGAAAAGAAGATTTAAAAACATGCAACAAAGCCATATAGTTGTACTTCATTTCTCTTTGCATTCAACCTGTTGTTCCGTTCAAATTAGTGCATATCATCATATAATTTGAGAGAATGTACTTACAGATTTCTCCCTCAATACTTCTTTTACTTCATCCTGATCCCACAATCTACAACGTCTTCCAGTGATCGTAGGGCATTTTGCGCGTACGATTTCTCTGCCCATGTCTCGAAGCAAATCATGCATCATCAGGTTATTCCCTTCATCAACAGTTACAAGGCATCGATCACGGAGTTGTCCAATTCCTATTTCTGGATCTAAGTCACAGCCATCCAATATTGTCATGACATAGTCCTGGTTCATCCCAATAAAGAAACAAGATATATCAAGGAATATATCCTTCACGACATTGTCAATCAGCCCATCATAGCTTATTTTAAGCTTTTCGTGAATTTGCATATGAGGACGTCTTTTCAATTTACGCAATGCACTTTTCCATTCACTTTTGAGTTTTGTACATAGAGAAGAGCCTAAAATCTCAAGTGCTAGTGGCAAACCTCTGCAGTAATCAACAAGTTTGCACGAGAGTTCATGAAATTCTGGATCAGGAGGACCACTCTCAGCAAAGGCATGGCAACAGAAGAGCTTAAGAGCTTCTTCTTTATTCATTAATTGTGTCTTACATATATTATCCACTTTAAGCATCTTTAGCAAGTGTTCGTCTCTTGTTGTTACAATAATTCTACTCCCTGGACCAAATGTGTCATGTTTTATAGCTAACTCTTGTAATTGTTTCACACAATCAACGTCATCAACTACAACAAGTACCTTTTTGCTGCCAAGTCTTCTTTCTATTTCCTTGGTCCCTTGATAGACAGTACTTACCTTTACTTTGGCTGATTTCAAAATATTACGAAGAAGTTTGTTTTGCAATTTAACCATATCCCCTTCCCTCACTTTTGAAAGGAAACAGTTACCTTCAAAGTTTTGATGAAATCTGCAGACAATGGCTTGTGCAACCGTTGTCTTACCCGTTCCAACCATACCCAAAATTCCAATAATACGAACAGCATCTGATCCTCCAATATCAAACTCTTCGCTGATCGGTTGCACACGAGAATCTATTCCAACTAGGTTGGCGGCTACATCTGGGGGTGTGTTGTTCAGTCTTCTAGTGATGTTGTCAACAAATTTCCATATAAACTGTCCTTCATACCTAGCAGTTAAAATACAAAGGTAAATGTAACTCCAGGATTTAACTCAACTAACACATTATTCATTAGTATGATAACAGATTTCAATAAATACATTGTTCAACTTCTGAAAACATTCATTCAAACAAATTCAATGGCAAATTATATTGATCCATGTGATTAGCTCAAATCGTCCACATTGATAGTTAGACCAGCGTTTGCAGATTCTCACTTATTCAGGGTTTCTAAGCTTTGCGTTGCAATGTGTCATATGAAAAATTATGAGCCCTCCTTGAGAAGCCAACACATGACATTCGTAAATGCAGAGATGTAAAAGGGTATGGAAAAGAAAGTAGATCGACTAGAATGATAAAAAGTAAGTTTCAATTGCTGAACTTATCAAAATCAAACATCGACTACATGGCAATCAAATAGTGACAACATGTCGATCATATATGTACGACATACTGAATACCAATCAACTCAGTGATTGAAAAATGATCATGTCCGCCAATTTTTTAATATGAAGAAGTCAAAAAGCAGATTGTGCGAGGAATTACCCATTACTGTTTTCAAGATTCCCACCAGCCAAATTTCCAGCTTGAGTCAAAGCAGATCTCCACCTCAGCACCTTATCTTTAGGGAAGCGCTCTTGATGTTTCTGAAATGGCTCTTCAAAACTACCAGTTTGATGCCTAACCTGTGAAGGATCAATATCATAGAATATTGGCAAAACCGTTTGTCCCATAGTTGTTCTACACTCCATGATCTTCTCCAGCTCCTCAAGACACCATCTCGAATCAGCGTACCGTTTTGAGAAGACAATAACGGCGATCCTAGACCGTTTGATCGCTGCCACCAACTCGTCTCCTATATTTTCGCCTCTTGGAAGTTTTTTCTCGTCTATGAAGACGTTGACCCCTTCTCTCTTTAATGCGCAGTAGAGGTTGTCGGTGAAGGTCCGGCGCGTGTCTTTGCCTCTGAAGCTCAGGAACACGTCATGTCCCCATTGTTTTGAAGAGGAAGCTTCAAGGGCTGCCCTGGTATCCATCAATCAATCCTTCTTCGCCGGCAGAGGTGGTGGTTTTTGCCCAAATGATAGAGAAATACCATGTTAAACTCAAGTCAACAGCTCAAAAACGGGTTGTACCGTATTTGGATTGTTTTGAAGAGGAATATTCGAGAGCTCGTGACCTGGCAGTGGTTGGTTTTTTTTTCTTTCTTTTTTTATTTTTATTTTTACAAACGATATTATTTACACTAAAATAAGGAAGTGAACTTAGCCTCATAATGAGCTAACAATAATGTGGTTCAAATTCATCTTTAGCGAGAATTAAACCTAAGATCTCTCACTTACAAGTGAAAAGAAATATCGTTAGATCATAGTACTAAGTGGCGGTAGTAGTTCTGTTTTTATAACGAGTAATGTTAGGTTTACACCAACTTGCAAGTTATATGATGTGTAATTAAGACCATCTCCAACCAAAAGGGCTATGTTTAGCACATGTCCAAATTATAGCTTTGTAAGAAATTATTTTTTAATAAACAGTGTCAGACCATATTTATATACCGTCTCCAACTGAAGGGGCTATTTTTTAGCCCCTTAATAATTTATTATTTTAAGTTTGTTCTTTAATTTTATTGGTAATTGAATTAAACTATCATATTAAAATAAGGTTTCCGAACGTATTTTGAATGTCACTTGTCGCTAAATGAGTAAGCCCTCCAGATTTCTTATCTTTAGATAATCTCAATAATTTTTCGGATAGAATTTCAAATGACACATCTCGCTAAAGTGGGTAACTCTCTATATTTCTTAGTTTTATGTAATCTTAATAATTGATAGGATTTTCGAGTGTCACATATTGAGATGTAATTGGTTATGCAAATTTCAGATAGGATGAGTATGTATGAATAGTGTTGTAAACACTAAAATCCTTGACAAACGAGACAAGACACGTGTACAAAGTAAATATTTTTATTGATGAATTTGTAGGTTACAATCTTTTTACAACTTGATCATCTGATTCGATCTCCGTAAGGTGTAGATGTGTGATGTTGTTGATCCAAGGGTCGCAATGACTTGATCTTGGATGGACGGTTGCCTCAAGGATTTGACTTGTGGCGAAGGAAGAATCAGCACGTATAGCAGTGCTTGTTGATTCTTCAAAGGTTGTTGTTAATCTAAAGGCCGCGATGACTTGATCTTGGATGAATGGTTGCCTCAAGGATTTGGCTTGTGGCGAAAGAAGAATCGGCACGTGTAGCGATGCTTGTTGATTCTTCAAAGGTGTTGGTGAAGAACGAAGAGTGCTTTCTTGATTCTTCAAAATTCTTGGGAATTTGAGAGGTTGGATGCTTGAGAGCTTTAGAGTTTCAAAGCTTCAAACTTTTTGGGTGTGTGGAATGAATGTGTGAATGAATGGTGAATTGGTGAGAATGAATAAATTCTTCCTCCTATTTATAGACTTTTTCAAGCCTTGGTCTTTAATTTAATTAACATTAAATAAAATAAATCATTTCTGTCAAATGTTGACACGTGTTCTTCTTGATGACTTATTCGATTTTGTTGAGTCACATGCCATGTGTACAATTTATGCGACACGTGGCGCATGCCATGTAGGCCCTGGCACTTCAAAACTTTAATGCGTTGGTCAACATTTATTTCACCGAAATTTCAATGTCTATAAATGCCCCCACTTCCAGGCACGTGGTATACATGTGCTTGTCACGTGTAGAAGATGTGTTTGGAAGTCCCTCAATGTAGATGTCGATTCAAGGGACGTCGAGACTTGATATTGAATTGGGCTGGAAATATCTTCAAGGGCCATCGAGGCTTGATCTTGAACTGGGCTGGAGGGTTTTCTGGTTTCCTCCAAATGTCTAAATTTACTTCATTTATCTGGAGCTAAATTCGATTCAAGGGTGGTGGACACTTGATCTTGAATCAGACTTGTGATTTCTTCAAGGGCCGTCGGGGCTTGATCTTGAATAAAATGGGACCACGAGCGGTTTCAAGTGGTGGGTGATCTTCGGCTTTGCTAGGGATGAATCGACGTGTGTATTTGTTGTGCTTGTTAACTCTCCATGAATTTGATGTATCATTTTTACTTGCCTTATATGTTCCTCAGGCAGAAATGGTATCATCTCTGGAAGTATATCAATAAGTGAAGATGACTACTCAAGAGCAATGCAAGGTAAACAATCAGGGAATGAGATTACAAGCAATCAGTTCCAGATTGAAAGTTTGATTTCAGGTTCCAACTGATTGTGCTCTTTCTCTTTGTCTTGCAAGTAAGAACAAGGACAAAGAAAATGATAGGGAAAAAGCATGATATAAGATACTTTTGATTTTGAAGAAGTAGCAGTTGAATCAGTACGTGTATTTGTTGTGCTTGTTGATTCTTCACTAACTTGATGAAGAACACGATTGTTTAGATGTTTGAGAGAGTTTTGACTTGCTTCCTTTTGCTCATCCAGGAAAAAATGGTATTTTCTACTGCCTTATCTATCCCTCATTTCAAATCATTTAGGCTGATGCGTGTCAATGCAATACTTGAACTTTTGTGGGCTTATCATTGATCATTCTGCTTCAAACTTTCACATAGTAGAAATGGTGCGCAACCTTTGTATTTGAATGATCCTTCAAAACATCACTTATAAGTGACTCATCCATGCTTGACAACTTCAGATTAAAGAGCCAACATCATATCAACTATTCTGAGGTACTTGTTGAGGGAATTCGAGACCTAACAACAATTGAAAATGAGTACTCGAGAGCAATGAAAGGTAAGCAACCAGGTAAAGGTTCAAGGCAATCAGTTCCAGATCGAAAATTTGATTTCAGGTTCCGACTTATTGCTCTCTTTCTCCTTATTTTGCAGGTAAGAACAAGGACAAAGTGATATGATTAAAAGCACACCACAAACTAGCACACAAATATCCTATTGATTTTCCTTATTAACACTAAGATTTGTCAATTGTAGCATATGAAAATAAGGGTCTTTCCTGCAGAAGATTGTTTTATCTAACTACTTAAAATGTCACAAAAACTGGTTGCTGTCCATACTGACCAGCCACCGAAAAATAATTATTAGACCGACTTACACTTATCTAAAGTTTACGAAATTTTATATGAACACACTAGACACACAGAGCTACACTCACACAAATTCTTAGGATTTTTGGAGTTGATTTTCTATTTAAATTAAATTGAACAAAAACAGGAGATAAACAAATTTTTAAGTAGTTCACAAATTAAGAAAAAAGAGTTAGGAGAATTGCTATCCACCACCAAATAATCATGCAAACATGTTATGTTTCATTCAAATTCCTTTTATTTCAGGATGAAGATGCTCAAGTTGGCTCAATGTTAGAACTCAACCTATTACTCTTTCTTATGTATGTTAAGAGAATGTCGTTTTCAACTTAAGTTAGTCCCTAGCATGCAATCTAGAATGACATGTTCATAGATTTAACAAGTAGAAATCATTAAGAACGAAAAGAGTTTGAGTCATCACAAGGCATCGTAAGTACTGGCGTTGTCTTACTTATCCTAGAAATTGGTTTACATGTTAATCGCAATTAACAAGTACTACTCTAGAACATATGTAGGTCTTCATTCGACAAGGGCAGACACACACATATTCATAGCGTTAGAGTCCTAGATATGCTTACTAAATATGCATCCGTAGAAAACACAAAGAATTCATCAATGAGACAAGTAGTGAATCAATTTTCATCCATTCATAAAAGTAAATCAAACAAAATGTCATAACAAACTTGCAATCATATTCGGGGCTTCAAAACAGCCCCTAATTACTAAAAATTTAGTTACACATTATTATCAAATAAAACCAAAAGAAAGACATGGGTTTGAGAAGATAAAACGAGAGAAGAGAATGCCAAGATTTCCTCTTTCCTTTCCGCAAAGCTGCCTTGTCCTCTTTCTTTTCTATTTTTTTTCCTTTTCTTCTTTTTCCACCTGCAACCTGCAACCCTTCCCTTTTTTAACTTGCTGCTCCATTTTCTTTTCCTTAACTCACCCACTAACAACCATTTAGTGATGGCAATAAGTGAGAGGAAATGGTAAAACAATTGTAACTCTTTGGGTAGCCTTTATGCCAATTACTCCCACTTGATCCTTATCTTTATTTCCATTTCCTCTGATATTTGAATAGGTGTCAGCTGGCTTGTTCTTGGCTGCATCAGTTTTGGCTGCTAGATTTATTGGGTTTATTGCTTTCATTGCAGTTACAAACTGCTCAGTCTCTTGTGAACCTTTCAGTGTTAAAATGGTCATAACTTCTTCTACAAAAATGATATTAACAATCCGTGAAATGCTTCAGAAAATAGACATCCGTAGCTTTCCAAGAATATAAGGCTCATTCTCTAATTCATTTGGATCTGTTCACAACTTGCTTCCAAAGTCAGCTGACATGCACAAACAGTTTTGACGAATCTGTTACTTAAAATCCCACTTGTGCTATTTTTCTTTTCTTTGCTTGACAAATCCTTGAAAACACAAAAACAAAGTAAATAGCTCAAAAATATAAGGAACTAACTAAGAAAAGACAAGTGAATTTGATGTAAAATATATATAAATATAAGCTTATCACAAAGAAAAAGACAAGAAAAAAACATGATATGAGATACTTTTACTTTCGACCTTAGTGATATAAGATACTTTTGCACTTGAAGAAAACAGTAGAAGGTTTTGTTGATACTGATGCAAAAATTCTCTATTAAAACTATTTTCTTGTTGAGGAAATGAGTTGAGCATTTTAAGTGACTTGGCTGAAGAGGTACTTTAGGAGAGGAAGAATGTCACATCCTAGTCTCGACTCCACCATAACACGATATTGTCCGCTTTGGGCCCTGGCCACGCCTTCATGGTTTTGTTTCTGGGAACTCAGATGAGAACTTCCCAGTGGGTCACCCATCCTATGATAGCTTTTACCCGAACTTGCTTAACTTCGGAGTTCCGATGGAATCCGAAGTCAGTGAGTTCCCAAAAGGCCTTGTGCTATAAGGCACATCACCCTCTCTTTGTTGGTCGATGTGGGATATTACAATCCAACCCTTAGGGGCTCGACATCCTCGTCGGCAGACTCGCACCACACGACAGAATGGCTCTGATACAATTTTGTCACATCCCAGTGGGTCACCCATTCTATGATTGCTCTAGCCCAAACTCGGTTAACTTCGGAATTTCGATGGAATTCGAAACCAGTGAGTTCCCAAAATGCCTCGTGTTATAAGAGGTAGGCATGTACATATAAGGCACATCACCCTCTCTCTGTTGGTCGATATGGGATGTTACAAAAAAGAGTTAGGCATTATCGCAGGTCTGCTTTGCCATGGAGGATAGAGGTCGACATATATAGGGATTTCCCAATAACAAGTAACGGTGTTGTTCCTATACATATATAATGATGTAATTGGAATTGTAAAATTCACGCGTTTCAATTTTGTCAGAAATCTTTGACAAAGTTACTTGTGATATCCGAAAAACTGAGATTGCGTCTGAAGTGCCAACAAATTTTACTCAGGAAAATCTGGCTATTGAAATTCGGAAAGCGGTGCTTCTTCAATTTTTGAACGAGTGGCCTTGTTGCCTCTTCTTTTTATGGAGTTATCAATTGAGTTCAAACACATGCTCAAAAATTTGCTGCCTATAGAAATTTCCCTTTTTTTTTTGCATTTATGAGATTTTGATTTATCTTACCTTATTTTCCTTCATCATTTCTGAAAATTGCTTGCCCATTTGATCGTAGTTTTGATTTGAATGTTGTGGAAGATGCATACATGTCTTCTCAAGATAACATATGACACCCATCATTCTTATCTCCTAATGGTTCTCTTACAGTTGGAAATTCTGTGATGAAGAATGACATAACCGCTACGATGGTAGTTAGGAATCTTCTCACCCCCAAGGATAACATGATGCTTTCTAAATGGTCTGATGAGTTGGTTGTTCAAGAATCTTTGGCTTTCAGTGTTTAGTGTGCGAGCTCTGTATCGAATATGGGCCAATGCATACTTGCTCGAACTCGTCAAGTTGAATCATTAATGGCTGAGGTGGCGAGTCTTAGGCAAGAGATTAAAGGGCTCAAGCATGAGAATAGAGAGTTGCACATGATTGCAAATAATTACTCAACAAGCATGAAAAGAAAGCTTGACCAGTTGCAGGAATTTGAAGGTCGGATTCAGAGTGACCATCGGAGGTTTGTGGCTTTATTTCAAATGCATATATTGCTTTTGTCCTCTAGAGTTCTACCAAGTGTTGAGGCTCCAAATAATCAACCTCTGGTGCCTTTTTTTTTTTTTTCTTCTGGAGTTCCGCCAAATACTAAAGCTTCACATGAGTAAACTTTGTGAAGACTCCCTCTTGTTTGTTTGTTTTAACTCATGTGTATGCTCATTTCCTTTGTTGATGACGATGGTGCTGCAAATGTTGACGTGATATTGTTGAAGTGTTGGTGATTGGCGGGTGTCGTAGTGATTTATTGCTGTCGACGAAGGCTTCAGGATCTGTCTTTTGCTGTTGTTGGTGCTGCGGAGGGAAAAACGAGAAAGCCATTGTATAATTTTGCTCTATTTATTATTATTATTATTATTATTATTATTATTATTATTTTGTTTTTTTATGGCTTTGCATGCGGACCATCACTTATCAAATGTATGGAAACAGGGCACGTTCTGTTTGCCCATTTAAATTAGGATGTCAATTTTAATTGACATTTTCAAATTCACTTTCGGCTAATAAAATATGGTAAAGATAAAGAGGACAAGGGACAGTAAAGCAGATGCTTTTGGAGAAACAAAGTGGAGAGCACGGTGCCAAGAGAAGTGAAATTTGGTCTGGTCTTCACCTGTTGCCTTTAAGAGCAGAATACAGAGTGGAAAGAGAGATAGCATGATGCTGCTGTCTTGTTCCTTGTTTTATGAACAAAATTTAATCCATAGGATCATACTCATAATGAATGCCCACATGATGTGGATAATTTGAATGAGTTTTTGTTTTCCTCGCTTGCGGTAGCTTTTCGTTTTCTCCATTTATCACTCATACGACACAATCACTCATACCACTCAAAGCAAATATGACTTTTATTATTTTACTATTTTCTTTCTTCTTCCCACCCGGCACCATCACTAATATCACGCAAAACAATGATGGCTTTTATTATTTTACTATTTTTTTTCTTTCCACCGTCACTCACCATCAGTGCCTTTATGATTCTCTTATTTTTGAAGATTCTCTCCTTTTTTTTTTGTCTTCTCTTCCATTTCTTTTTATTTGATGGTCACGGTTAAGTCACGTTAATATCTTCAATTAATTTTTTTTATAAAAAGAGAAAGACAAAATAGAGAATGTGAGAGGAGAGAATGAAAGAGGATGAAAAGAGGAGGGGAGAGAATCCTAGTCCAATTGTTTTTTGACGACGCACCTATCTGTTGTCTCATGGCTTCAAACACAGAGTATCGACCCAACTCCAATCCATAACTTAAAATATAAAATTTTTAGCCCAAAAAATTTAGGTTTTAACCTAAAAATAGTTTTTCTGCTCCAATCCTTCTGATCTAAAATTTTAGCCCCAGATTATTAAAGAATGAATTTAGGCTAATTTTTTTTAAAGTAACATTTTTAAAAGAAAATATTTAGGGTAAATATCAGTTTACTACCCTTAAGTTTCGTGGTTTTCAATATTTGGTACATCAAGTTTTTTTTGTCCCAAGGTTATACATAAAGTGTTAATTTTGGAATAGTCTTATACTTCCGTTAATCAAACTGTTAACTGTACCGTTAACTGTTGATATGGCGCCCCACGTGGACAATGTCTAGACGCCACATGGATATTAAAAAAATTAAAAAAAACTTAAAAATTAAAAAATTAAAAAAATGGGTCGTCTCCTCCTTTCCCCTAACACCCCAACCCTCCCTCATTTCTCCTCCCTCGCTTCTATCTTTTGCACCCACACAACCCTCATCTCCTCTTCAACTTCCCGCACATCAACCCTTCCCCTTCCCTCTTCGACGCCACTATCTCATCTTCTCTTCGGCAAACCACCTCCGAGGTTTCCTCCCAAACCCTAATTTTCCCAATCCCCAATTTTTTACTAGAAAGTGGATCCGAGCAGAGCATGCCGGTGCAGTTCAGACTCAAGATATGCATCGACCCGACTCCATTGGCCAACTTATCTGCTCTGTCCTTAGGGGTGGGTTCGGTTCAAATCGGTTCGATTTTTTGCCAAAACTGAAATCGAACCGAAATTTCGGTTCGGTTTGGTTCAATTTTTTTTTCGATTTTTTTCGGTTCAGTTTCGGTTTTTTTTTTCAAAAAATGAAAAAAATTTGAAATCTTAAATTTTAACATATCCAACACAATCATAACATAAATATTCCGACTAGACTTAAAGATAATGAAAATAAACATTTAAAGTTCAACTAGAATTATAGCATAAAGGTTTTTTTTTTAAATATTTTGGGTTTAAAGTTTAACTGTAAATAGATTTCTTTTTAGACGATGATGATGGAGTACGACCTTATTCATTCCTCTCTTTCTCTCAATCTCTCTCTCTCTCTCTCTCTCTCTCTCTCTCTCTCTCTCTATATATATATATATATATATATACACACACACACACACACACATACATGTATTCTTCACTAGCAATAAGATAAACATTCTATAATATACTATTTATTTTGATTATTGTCTAGGTAACAATTTTTGATATTTTCTTTATCTTTATGGTCCTAATTTTTTTTATCCATATATGTGGTTACATAATATAATTTCTTCATTCTGTGTTTAGCTTCTACCGCCAGCAAATTTTGAAGAGGTGTTCATCAATATTTTTGAATATATTGATATACTTTTCAAAATTGTTAGGCCACGGAAGCTACTATACTTGGCCATAGGTGAGAAAGTTTGAATTTTGTTTTTGATCTCGTAGTGTTTAATAAACGCATGAGACTTTTATACGCTGTTTGCTTTCCCTAATCAACTGCAGTGCAGTTGAGATATGTGTTCTTATATACGTGTTGCACTTAATGATATAAACTAGAAATATTGCATGTAATGGTATAAGGTCTAATTTTTGTTGTAGATGGAGAAGCTGAGAAGACAATTTGAATTGGAAAGCAAACAAGTCCTACCAAAGCAGCAGTCCGAAGTATCATATTCTAATATAATAAAATCAAATAATTAAATAAATAAAATTAAAAAAATATTAATTTAATTATTTCGGTTCGGTTCGGTTTCTAGACGACCAAAACCGAACCGAACCAAAAGAGTTCGATTTGGTTCAGTTTTTTCAATTCGGTTCGATTTTTTCATTCAGTTCGATTTTTTCAATTTCGGTTCGATTTTCAGTTTTTTAAAGCCACCCCTATCTATCCTTGAGCGTAGCAGCCTTTTTAAAAGCAGCTGCCGCTGACATCGCCACCTTCCCATCTCTCTTGGTCATTGTCGCCTTTTTCTTGCTCTGAAATCAATTAGGATTAGAGCTTTCTCTCCCATTTCATTCTCTCCGTGATTTTACCTAGGGAAATTGGGATTAGAGCTCCCCGTTGCTATGAAATCAATTGAGATTAGAGCTATCTGTTGCTCTGAAATCAAATCCAGTTCATTCATCTCAATCATGATTTCCACAGGTAAGATCAAGTCTGTAAATTTTTAGAGGTCAGATATCTCACATTTCCTTTGTTAGGAATGTCGGTACTTCAAGATAGAGAATGCACAAGGTAAAGTAGAAAATGGACACCAAGAATTTATGTGGTTCGGCAATTTATGCCTACGTCCACCAAACAAGGATCAATCTTCACTATATGAAAAAGATGGGTACAACAAGAGTAGTCTTACCAAGCCAAAGACAAGGCTTGATGGATACAAGAGAGTATAACAACACTTTCTCTCACACTAAACTTCACTCACACTATGTGTAGTGGAACACACTCACTCTCACTCTTGGAATGGAACTATAGCTTTGGACTTAATCCTTTGCTACTCACTCTTAGTTCTTAATTGGTTACATCACACCCATATTTATAGGTGAGGGCTTGGCATTCTACTAGTTTCTAGTTTCTTCTTCAAACCTCTAGTATAGAAAGATCTAGACTAGCCACATACTTGTAGCTTCTAGATCTTTCCATTTGCAACCAAGGAAGCTAGTACTCTCTAGCTTCTTCCATCAACTTAATAACATGCTAGAATTGTCTAGCAAGCTCCAGCCTCATCTCTTGCTTACTAGAATAATCTAGAACATTGATCATGGGCTGGACCATATACCAACAATCTCCCCCTCCAGTCCATGAGGGAGGAATTCCGATCATGACTCCAAGTTACCTGGAGTTCATCCCAACAGCCTTAATGTAGAATTCCAACTTTGATTTTGTGACTACCTTTGTCAACATGTCTGAAGAATTATTATCGGTATGAATCTTCTTCAGCTGTAGCAACTTGTTCTCGATAGCGTCTTTAATCCAGTGATAACGAATGTCAATGTGCTTAGTGCGTGAATGATATGTAGTGTTCTTGCTCAAATCCAGAGCACTATGACTATCACAATAAACGCCATAATCACTTTGCTTCAAACCCAACTCTTGGAGAAACCACTTCAGCCACAACAACTCTTTGCATGCTTCTGTAGCGGCTATGTATTCAGCCTCGGTTGTGGACAAAGCAACGCACTTTTGTAACTTGGATTGCCAAGACACAGCTCCCCCTGCAAAAGTAAACAAGTACCCAGACGTAGATTTTCTACCATCCAGGTCACCTCCCATGTCAGCATCTGTAAATCCTTCCAAGATTGGTTTGGAATCGCCAAAGCACAAGCACATCTTAGAAGTCCCCTTCAAATATCTGAGAATCCACTTAACAGCTTCCCAGTGGTCCTTCCCTGTATTAGAGAGAAACCTGCTCACCACACCTACTGCATGAGCAATATCTGGCCGTGTGCACACCATTGCATACATGATACTTCCTACTGCTGAAGAGTAGGGAACAACTGCCATTTTCTCCTTTGCTTCATATGTTTTTGGACATGACTCTTTGCTCAACTTGATATGATTGGCTAAAGGTGAGCTTACCGATTTGGCTGCTTTCATGTTGAACCTTTCAAGCACCCGTTCAACATACTTTTCTTGTGACAGCCACAACTTCTTGGATTTTCTGTCACGAATTATCTCCATGCCCAAAATCTGCTTGGCTGGCCCTAAGTCCTTCATGTCAAATGACTTAGATAACTCTTCTTTGAGCTTTTTAATCATAGAAGCATCTTGTCCGAGAATCAACATGTCATCAACATAAAGCAATAAGATGATGAATTTACCTCCAGAAAATTGTTTGATATAGACACAAGAGTCAGCATGAGTTCTCTTGTACCCATTACTCACCATGAATGAGTTGAACTTCTTATTCCACTGTCTCGGAGCCTGCTTAAGACCATATAAGATTTTCTTGAGCTTGCACACCAAATTTTCTTTACCTTTGACTTCAAAGCCTTTGGGTTGCTCCATGTATATCTCCTCTTCTAAATTGCCGTGGAGAAATGTAGTTTTAACATCTAACTGCTCGAGCTCAAGATCCATGCTTGCTGCCATACCAAGAATAACTCGAATGGAAGTCATCTTCACCACTGGTGAGAAAATCTCATCAAAGTCAACTCCTTTCTTTTGACTAAAACCTTTGACAACCAAACGAGCCTTGTACCTTGTCATGTTGTCGTCTCTTTTCAATTTGAACACCCACTTGTTTTTCAATGCTTTTCTGCCCTTTGGAAGCTCCACCAGCTCATAGGTATCATTCTTTAATAAAGAATCCATCTCTGACTCCATTGCCTTCATCCATTTATCACTGTCGTTATGAGCTCTGGCCTCCTCATAGGTTTCAGGCTCTCCATAATTAGCCAACATGATATACTCTGATGAAGAATACTTGGTAGATGGTCTTCGACTTCTGCTGGATCTTCTGACCTGATCTTCATGCTCTTGCAAGGCTGGAGGCTCCCCCTGATTGGGTTCTTCTTGAATCTGCTCTTCTTGACTAGGCTCCCCTTGATCAGCAATCTCATGGTCTGGCACATCTTGATCAGGCTCCCCCTGATCAGCATTATCTGGTTCTGCAGGCACTTCATTTGCAGCTGCTTCAGGGATGTCATCATGACTTTCATCTGAAGCTAGTGGATCAACTCCTCTGACTGCGCTATCTGGTTGTGCCTCTTTATCCGAATCCCCAATTGTTTGATCTTCATAAAAGACCACGTCTCTACTTCGGATAAACTTTTTCTGGTATGGGTCCCATAATCTGTAACCAAAATATTCACCTCCATAACCAAGAAAGATGCACGGTGTAGCTTTGTAGTCTAACTTTGATCTCTGCTCTTTGGGCACATGCACAAAAGCTTTGCAGCCAAACACTTTCAGATGAGAGTAAGACACATCATTACCAGTCCATACTCTCTCCGGAACATCAAGACCTAATGGTACTGATGGAGATCGGTTGATCAAATAACAGGCTGTCCTTACAGCTTCACCCCAGAACTGCTTAGATAACTTTGCAGTCCTCAGCATACACCTGACTTTCTCCATGATGGTTCGGTTCATTCTTTCAGCAACACCATTATGTTGTGGAGTTCCAGGAACTGTCTTCTCATGACGTATGCCATGTTTCACACAATACTCTCTAAACTGGTGAGATGTGTACTCGCCGCCGTTGTCGCTACGAAGGCACTTGAGAGGTTTCCCAATTTCCCTCTCCACCATGGCATGGAACGCTTGGAATGTCTGAAACACCTGGTCTTTGGATTTCAACAAATACACCCAAACTTTTCGTGAAGCATCATCAATATAAGTAACAAAATATTTATTTCTTCCGAGTGACTCGACTTCCATGGGACCACACACATCTGAATAAACAAGATCTAACAAATTTCCTTTCTTTGTAGATGGAATCGAAAAACTAATTCTTCTTTGTTTTCCGAATAAACAGTGCTCACAAGAGTTTAACGACGTACCTTTGGCAAAGGGAATGTGAGACTTCTTTGCCAAAACCTGTAGGCCTTTCTCGCTCATGTGGCCTAGCCTCTTATGCCACAAGTCTAGAGATGAGTCCTCCACAGCATTCAACTCACCTTTCAAAACCTTGGCATTTGACCGGTACAACGTACAACAAAGTCGTGCTCTTGCTACCACCATTAAGCCTTTAGTAAGCTTCAATTTTCCTTCGCCAATATGGTGATAATATCCTTGTCGATCAAGGGTACCGATGGATATCAGATTGAGACGTATATCAGGAATATGTCTCACATCTTTCAACATCAATTGGTAGCCGAGATTAGTTCTCAGACATATATCACCAATTCCAAGAATTTTGGAATAGCTTTCATTCCCCATCTTCACTATGCCAAAGTCACCTTCTTTGTATGTACTGAAGAACTCCCGTTTGGACGTAGCATGGAAGGAAGTTCCATTGTCAAAGATCCATTCAATATCTCTGTCAGAGTTGCCCATATGCAGACATTCACCAACAGACAATATTTCTGGTACATCACCACATATGACAGCAGTGGTATTGCCAGTATCATCTTTCTTCTGATTGTTTCCTTCATTTTGCTCTCTATTCCAAACTCGACAATTTTTCTTCATATGGCCTTCTTTGCCACAATGGTGGCATGCACCCCTGAACCTTGACTTGGATCGGCTAGGACTCCTGCCATGACCTCTAGGCCCTCTACTCTTGCTTCTTCCGCGGTTCTCTGTGACAAATACTTGGCTGCTATCTGTGCCAGAAGTCTTTCTCCTTGTTTCTTCATTGAGCATGCTATTTTTAACATTATCAAGGGTAAGAACACCATTAGAAGCAGAGTTACTTATACTCACCACAAAGGTCTCCCAACTGTCTGGCAAGGATCCAAGTAACAAGAGCGCTTGTAGCTCGTCCTCGATCGTCATTTTCATAGTAGCCAACTGGTTGATGATATTCTGGAAATTGTTCAAGTGTTCTGCTACACTTAAACCATCCTTGTACTTCACATTGATGAGCTCTTTGATCAAGAAGGCTTTCTTAGCTGGAGTCTTCTTCTCGAACAAGGACTCAAGCTTTGTCCAAAACTCGCGAGCATTGGTTTCATTAGACACATGGTGAAAAACACTATCGTCCACCCATTGTCTAATTGTGCCAATAGCCTTGCGATTCATCTTCTTCCATTCGGCATCGGACATGCTCTCTGGCTTAGCAGCATCCCCTTCAATTGGCTCATGCAGATCCTTGCAATAGAGAATGTCCTCCATCCTTGGCTTCCATGTTACCCAATTGGAGTTGGTGAGTTTGATCATAGTGCCACTTCCTTCCATCTCGTAGTACGAGCCAACCGGGCTCTGATACCACTGTTAGGAATGTCGGTACTACAAGATAGAGAATGCACAAGGTAAAGTAGAAAATGGACACCAAGAATTTATGTGGTTCGGCAATTTATGCCTACGTCCACCAAACAAGGATCAATTTTCACTATATGAAAAACATGGGTACAACAAGAGTAGTCTTACCAAGCCAAAGACAAGGCTTGATGGATACAAGAGAGTATAACAACACTTTCTCTCACACTAAACTTCACTCACACTATGTGTAGTGGAACACAGTCACTCTCACTCTTGGAATGGAACTATAGCTTTGGACTTAATCCTTTGCTACTCACTCTTAGTTCTTAATTGGTTACATCACACCCATATTTATAGGTGAGGGCTTGGCATTCTACTAGTTTCTAGTTTCTTCTTCAAACCTCTAGTATAGAAAGATCTAGACTAGCCACATACTTGTAGCTTCTAGATCTTTCCATTTGCAACCAAGGAAGCTAGTACTCTCTAGCTTCTTCCATCAACTTAATAACATGCTAGAATTGTCTAGCAAGCTCCAGCCTCATCTCTTGCTTACTAGAATAATCTAGAACATTGATCATGGGCTGGACCATATACCAACATCCTTCACTCCCCTTCACTGTTCATTAGCTCTCTGTGTGTGTATGTGTGTGTAGTTTGAATCTGATAGTGGAAAATTGAGTTGAATTTTGTGTAATTGGTTTTCGTGTATGTGGATTGTGAAGTTTTGATGGATAAGGGAATGAATGGCTTGGATTTATGAATGGAATTAAAGTGATTATAATCAAGATTAATAATTTAATTAATAATAATGGAAAAGATTGGTGATTTTAATAGTTTGGGAATTTATAGGTGGTTCCACACTTTGAAACAGGAGGCGAAGGTTGATGACGACGGGAAGGTTGAAATGGAGGGAATCCAGCTGCTATCACTCAAATTCGACGAAAAGGTCTCAATCGAATCGTTCATGGTATCAACTGCAAGGATGCAGCAGATGGTTGCAGTGGAGATTAGGCAAATCAATAAGAGGTCAGGGGTTCTGATGTGAGAGTTCAGGAGGTCAAAGGCGGCGATGGAGGAGCTGATGGTGGATCTGGAGAGGAATGGACCACAGGGGGTGGTGGAGTTGGAGGAGGAGGGTGACGACGAAATTTTTGGGATAGGAGAAGGGGGTAGGCTCGGGTGGCGAAGGCGGGATTTTTGGGAGGGATGATGGGGGATGGGAGATGGTGGGATGGAGGCGCAAGGAGGGATGAAAGTGGTTGTGGGTGATGGGGGTGAGAGGGTGGGCACGGGGGGATTTGGGGAAGACAATCTGGGTTTTGCCATTTTTTTTAAAAAAAAATTTATAACTTTTCTTTAAATAATTAATTTTTTGAATTTTTAATTTCCACGTGAACCCCTTAATGACACGTGACATCC
This sequence comes from Malus sylvestris, assembly GCF_916048215.2. Taxonomy (NCBI): domain Eukaryota; kingdom Viridiplantae; phylum Streptophyta; class Magnoliopsida; order Rosales; family Rosaceae; genus Malus; species Malus sylvestris. Next base: position 43,187,699 of record NC_062274.1, read on the forward strand.
AATCATTGTCCACATAGGCGCCACGTTATCAATTAACGATAGAGTTAATAGTTTGACTAACAGATGTATGAGACTGTCCCAAAATTAACATTTTAGTTATGATTCTGGGACCAAAAAAACTTGATGTACCAAATGTTGAAAACCACGAAACTTGAGGGTAGTAAACTGATATTTACCCAAAAAATTATGTAGACTATCCTAATTTAATTTTATGAATATTTTTACCTAAAAATATTTAGATTCTGACAAATACTGAAAAATCAATAACCGATACCATGAAACTTGTTAAACACTATCAAAAAATATAAAACAAATATTTTTTTAAATTACTTTAGTTGTTAGATTTAAATTTGGACTGTTAATTTTTTTTGACCGTTAATTTCATCAAATTAGATCTTAACCGTTGGATTTAATGAATTTATAAATATAAAACTAAACAAAATATACATATACAGTGGGGCTGAACCACTAATCCTGGGTTAAATCTGGCTTTGTTTTAGGTTTTAGGTTTTAGGTCCAATTTTAAGCTTGGGTTGGGTTGGGTTGGGTTGGGTTGGATTTGGTGTTGGGGGGGGGGGAATAGATGGGGGAAAAATAGGTTATAAGCTAGGGTTGAAGATGGTCTAAAATACAAAGTTCATGGCCACCAACCAAGCATCTTCACTCTATGAGGCTGATCCGTATAACCCATGTGCTTTCCCCCATAAGTTTGGAGAAAGGGAGAAAGATTCCGGCTATGCGGATCAGTCGAGGAGCTCGGACCAGGGACGGTGCTGGCAGTGGCGAAGCCACGTGAGGGCGAGGAGTGGCGACCGCCACTCCCCTCACCGGAAAATAGGACTGGATTTCTGGGTCCGCCCCTCCTCTCGTCGGAAAATAAGGCTAGGAGCGTGTAGCCGCCCCTCTCGTTAGTCGGAAAACCTGTAAGAATGTTCTGCAACTTTTGTTGCTCCCATAGGCGGACACACGTTATGGAAAAAAGTGGGAAGTTGCCCATCCGGCTCTCGAAAAACCCCTTCACCGAAGCCCATTTTACCCACCCAGACTGCCTGAAACCACCCCGTGAGGAAGGGCAAAACCCGAGCAGCAATAGCGGCCAGGTCAAGAGGAGGAAGAATAAGCAATATTATAAAACAAATCTTAGCAAATGATGTCGTTTGGCTGAGCACTTAAAGTGGATGATGACGTTTTATTCAAATAGAACAAATCCTTTGACATTTATGGCTCACACGTCATTTGAACCCAAGCATCTCTAATTAATTTTTCATTCTTTTATTTATTTATTTATGTTTTATTTGTTTTTTTTTTCCTTTTATGAACAAGGTATACTTATCTATTTTTTATATAAAACATTTATCATACTTATATAAAAATAATAACTATGCACATTGTTTGACTACTATAATACCTACAATTTGTAAGTGGTGTTTTGCATTAGTTGTTTAATTGATATAGAATTAGCGTAATATGCTTTTTATCTATTTTGTTTCTATTGTACAATTACGTAATGTACGTAACAATACTATAAAAAACAGTGTTTAAATCCTCCTTCAAATATTCCGGGTACAACGGATAGTCCTTATTTGAATATTTCCGGATAGTCTTTCTTCGAATATTTCAGTTACTCCAAATCCTCCTTCGAGTATTCCAGGTAGTTATGAATGATATTAATATTGTATATTATGTACAAAGATTTGGTTGTCTATATTTTTTATGAACCTTTTACGCTTTTAAATTTCGCCCCTCCTGCCGAAAATTCCTGGCTTCGCCACTGGGTGCTGGGCGAGGATGTTGGTGAGGGCGGATGTGTCGTAGCCCAACCCTTTGAAGGCGCGGTGGTGGAAGAAATGGCTCATTGCTGTCGGTAAGAAGTTAGCTTGAACCACTGGTTTCTCAGGTTTCTGTGTGTAGCGAGTCTCCGTTGCCTCGCTGCCTATGTTTGTTAATGGTGACGGAGAGCATGGACAGAGGAGGGCCTAGTTTGTCTGCCACTGTTCATGGCTGGGACGAAGAAAGAGGCTGCGGTCCCTAGACTCACAGATGACGACCCGTTGGGCAAAGATCTTTGGCAGTGATTTTGAGGAGGTTCTTGCTAGTGACATCTAGGGCTTGGTTGGAAGGGCACTTAGAGCAGAAATGGAACACATCGGAGCAGAACTCGCATTGGCCGTCACCGTCGCAAGCGTCGCAGTCACGTAAGAAACGCATGCTCATGGCGCGGTCGGAGCTCGGAGAGTCCGGGTTCGGCGACGAGGAGTTGTAGTGCGCCACCGCACTGGATAAATTCCTCATGTTGGCGATCTTCTTAATGATCGAGCCATATGTGAGCCTCATGCCGAACAGCTTCACGCCTCTGTCGTTGCATAAGGAGGGGGACGATGAGAATAACCCGACACGTGTAGGGCATGCGCACGAGTTGTGCCCGTTGTTGCTACAGTGAAAGCACCGCCGAGTCATTATGCCCGACTAGGCTGGTTTGATGGTGGCGATTCGGGTCGGGCTAGGCCAAATATCAGCGAGCGGGGGAGCGAGAGAGAGTCGGAGGTGGTGTCAACGCAAGCGTTTTGGAGCTAGGTTTGCAGCTTCTGCCCATCACTTCTCTCAGAGCTGCTTTCATGGCTAAATCATATCCTAGGTCCGGCATGATGGAGTCATTTGTTCGATTTGGTGGATTCTTTTTAGCACCTTCTGACCTAAAGCTCCCACTCGTTGGGTGGCATTTGAATGGTAGTCGTTGTAGTGGGAGCGAATCATCATCGTAAGGCAGAGGAAAAGAAAACTAGAGACAATGGAGACCGCCTGGCCATCATAGTAACTCGCTATTGCTGACCAATCACGAACCTTTGTTGGTTGTCTAGAGAACTTGACGTTTGACCAGTCTTAACTCGTACACTTCCTTGATGAATATGGGTCCGCGAGAGATGTCAAGATGATCGATTGGTGCTTGAAAGCTGTCCCAGGAGAAAATCCAACATTGTTAAACTAACTATCTTGTGGATTCATTTGACACATCAAAGTCTTAAAAGCCTGTTGCATTGCGTGGTTCTTTAATCTCGTAGCCACCCATGAAAATAGTGCTGAAAGCCCAACACCAACACCAATCCAAAATAAAGGCGACCCTACATTTGTGGGTGGATGAGGTACTGAGATTTGTGGTTTGACATCAACTAAAGATGTTTCTTGGGTACTTGAAGAATAAATGCTCACAAAATGTTCCACTTCTTACTTTGCTGGGAGGCGAATGACACTGAATCGACCATTGGCTTTAGAATTCTGGTGATTTTTGGAGTTTCTTATATTGGCAGAGCAGCGAAAGAGAGGGAACCAAGAAAAGTTTATTTATTTATTTATTTTTTTTATTATCATTTTTGAAGAATATGTTGCCTTTGTAATAAAATTGACTTACATTAGTCAAGCCTTTAATAAAACCCTTATTTTTTTTATTTTGATGTAACTGAACTCGAAGTTAAATGTTTGAGCTACCTATGTACCCTTTCAAAGAAGAGATCAAGTCATAACGTAGTTCAAAAGGGATTTTTTTTATATATTTTTTTGGTGCCGTACGCAGTTTATACTCTTGTGGGCCAGGAGCATTTGGTGCGAATTTGTCAAGCGATCTTGGAGAAGCGTTCCTCGCAATCTTCATAGCAATGAGTCTTGATCGAGTGATTGAAGAAGTTTTCGGGGGAAGAAATCGCGCATCGTAATGGGGATGGATGATCTTCGTGTCGAAGTTTCATCATGCTCAACACTTTCACGTCGCTTTAGAGGTTGACGAGAGCTTCTTTGCCATTTTCTGATTGGTGAACTTGCGGACGAGATGTATGCTTTTTGTGCAGTTTCTTCCGAGTGACATGAGTCCGTCCTCCAACTTTACTCAGCTTGACTGGCAAATTTTTGGAATTTGCCCCCAGTAGTTGAGGTGAAGATATTGAGTCGAAAGAGCCAAAGGTGACGGTAGTATGGTTTGACCCAACCACATCGTCAAAATCTAGCTCGATGATTCATTTTTAGGCCAGCTTCATGATGATATCTTTCAACATGAAACACTTTTCCGTCGGATGACTGATGAAGCGGTGGTACTTGCAGTATCTTAGGTTGTCAGTGCGATTCATTTCTTCCGGCTGTTTGCACTCGGGTAAATTGATCACCTTTTTGTCGAGTAAGTCCTTCAACATGGCAACCACATCGGAGTGGGGGAATGGATAAATCTTATCCTCAAGCTCCTTCAAAGTGTGTTTACGCCTCTATTGGTCACAAAAAGCTTTGGTCTGAATCACCTTGTCTCATGTAGAGATTTTGACGGGAGCTGCGTTGACCACCATGCTTTATTGAAATGCTCTCACACAGATTTGTCCATTTTCTGCCCAAAGACTTTGTTATTTATATAGTCAACAACTAGTTCTTTCTGCCCATGATGGGCGATGCTCAACTCAATGTCATGGGCGTGGGTGACTAACTCATTGAAGGTCCGCGGTTTGATGCCTTGAAGAATGTAGTGTAATCCCCAATGCATGCCTTGTACGCACATCTCGATCGAGGAGATCTCCGAGAGTTTATCTTTTCATTCGAGACTTAGAGTGCGCCATCGGTTGATGTAGTCAATGACTGGCTCATCCTTCTACTACTTTGTACTTGTGAGCTTCATCATGTTGACAGTGCGACAAGTGTTGTAGAAACGATTCAAGAACTTCAGCTCCAATTGCTCCCAGTTGTTGATAGACTCAGGCTCTAGGTCCGTGTACCAATTGAACATATTCTCATTCAGAGAACGGACAAACTGCTTCGTGAGGTAATCTCCCTCAGTCCCTGCATTGTTGCAAGTCTCGACAAAATGGGCAATGTGCAGCTTTGGGTTTCCCTTTCCATCGAATTGCATGAACTTAGGTGGTTGGTACCCCATTAGCATCCGCAAGCCATCAATCCACCTAGTATATGGCTTTGCATACAGTAGTGTATCCCACGAAGTGCCTCCCACTTGTATTTAAATGTTGTTCGCAATCATGTCCTGGAGCTGCTAGATAAAAAAAAAAAGCTCATTAAGGTAGCTTCAGTTTCCAGTTTCTATTTGCCTCCGACCTTGTCGGCTTAACGCTCATCTTTCTTGCCAGACTCTTGGTCATTTGGATTATTCCTTGGGTTAGGATTGGCTCCTTCATCATGATGCGCTCTCAACTTGTCTATGAGTGTAGCAATCTGCAAGTCTTTTTCTTCGAGAGTTATGGTTATCCTTGTAATCGCCTCATTTATTTGAACCAACTGTTCTTCAATGAAGGTAGCGTCGATGGTTATGACTTATGCAACCAAAAGATGTGACTTTCCTTCAGACATCCAGATTGTTAACGAATTCTCTGTGCAACGATTGCTGACACACAAATTAAACCCTCTTTTTGACAATTGTAGTATAGATGTAAGTAGGGTATCGTTCTAGACCGGGGATTAGGAGGGATTGCTAATCTATTCTAAATTAATTTAAAAATATTAAACAAGACTCAAGGACACAAAACTAGGCTAAAAACTCTAATAACTTGAAACACACTTAGAATGATTCAAAATAATGAAAACAATCAAATTAGACACTAGGAATTTAAATGGACGGAAATTGAATTAAAAGACTAACAACAATGAAAACTAACTAAATAATATAATTTAATAATGGGGGGTTTGGTTTTGACGAGAAGTAAATTAAACTTAAATAAATTACAGAATTGACAAAAACATGAAATTAAGGTGAAAGGATAGGTGACGGACTAGCTAGAGGGTTCTTCTCCACACATGACACATATGCAACCTAAATTGATTTTCAGTTGTTCTTTCAATAAATTGTGAATCTCAACGCCCCAAATTAACCGTGAATTGCACTAATTAACCTTCAGTTTTTCCACAAGTTATTGGGTTGGATGATTGCATACGACAACCCAAAACATTCCCTACAAGTTCCCTACATGAATTGCATAATAGAGATACAAGCAAGAATCATTAAGTTCTATGAAAAACATAAGCATTGACGAGGCACTCGTTACTATGATTTGCATGAAACTTATGCCAAGAATTTACTTAACGTGATTGTGACTAGCAACCTTCACTACTTGTGAATATAAGTTCATAACGATTAGGTGAAACTCACTTATATTCTAGCATCAAATTCATGCATGTAAATTAAGTATGCATCCTTAATCGACATACAAAAATAAGTTATCAATCAAGCAGTTAAGCAAATTAAATCACAACTCAGAAATCACAACTGAAGGTAATCAATTCATATTACAAATATATTCATGGCTTTGAATTAACCTCTAGCCAAGTAGGGGATTAGTTCCTCATACTTGCAATTAAACAAAAACAATTGATATTAAACATAGAAAAACAAAGTAGAATACACCTAGAATGCTCCAACAACTCCAATGGAATGGCTAGCAAAACTCCAAGCACTCCTCCTTCTTTGCAAGCCTTGGAACTAATGTAAATGTGTATGAATTTCTGTCTCCTTTGAATGAGGTTGCTGCCATGGTATTTATAGGAAAAGGATGGACTTGTTTAACACAAAATTCTGGTGGAATTGAGTAGGCGAGCAAGGCAAAGAGTGGGAATTGTTGGTGGGTTAGGTATTGAGTCATCCATTCACATGTCATGGTGAGTTAAGCATTGCATCATCCACTCACATGTCATGGTGATTTAAGCATTGCATCATCACTCAAATTTATGGTGAAAGTGAATCAATGCCCACGGCATTGAAGAATTTCTTGGTTTTGAGTGAAGTTTTGGTCAATCCTTCTAGAAATTTATCCCTTCTTGCAACTTGTATTTGTTTCACCAGATTTTTAGCATGTTCATAGCCTCTTTTGTCTTCAAATTCGTCCATCCTCATGCCTCCATGCTTGCACAATCCAATCTTGGCCCAAAAATGCTCTAGAATGTTCCAAATTGCTTATTTTTGCATACTTTGACACTAAAACCTGAAATTGCACGAAAATAACTTTAAACACTATAATTATCATAGTTTAGCTAATTAAAAGCAAGAAAACAAGCTAACTAAGTCGTATAAATATGCTCCTATCAATTGCTGGTTGATGATCCGTAGCAAGCTCCTGCACTTGAGTCTGTGTCCGAAACTGGTGACAATGAACGCTCTTGTGAACCTTTTGACCTGAACGAAACTTGCTCACCGTTTTAAGGTGTCCTTGTGCGTGTCACATCAGCATGTTTCAGTTCCCCCAACGAGGTTAGGTTGATGACGAACTCACGCCTTTGACGTTCCATTTGCTCCTTTAGCGACACCAACATTGAAATGGCATGTTGAAGAATGGTTGTGAAGCCAATGGATTCTTCGCTCGTGCTAAAAGTGCTCAGGTTCATTCCCTTGGTTACGAGAACGGTTTGTCATTTCGTTGATGCCATTGACTTCGAAGTGTTATTGGATTTCTTGAATGGAGAAAAAGATGAGAGGTAGAGATGATCCTATCGGGCGTGCCAAATTTGTAAACACAAAAATCCTTGGCAAACGAGACAAGAACACGTGTGTAAAGTAAATATTTTTATTGATGAATTTGTAGGTTACAATCTCTTTACAACTTGATCATCTGATTCGATATCCGTAAGGTGTAGATATGTGATATTGTTGATTCAATGGTCGCAATGACTTGATCTTGGATGAACGGTTGCCTTAAGGATTTGACTTGCGGCTTGTTGATTCTTCAAAGGTTGTTGTTGATCCAAGGGTTACAATGACTTGATCTTGGATGAACGGTTGCCTCAAGGATTTGGCTTGTGGCGAAAGAAGACCCTGGCATAAGATTAGTTGGCATAACAACATCCTTTACAATCACTGAACACCCTGGATATACCTGATCCACAAAACATCTATCCCCTATAGGCATAGAAAACTCTAAGTCATACCCTAGATCTGTATGATGAGGTTGCGTCACTTGAGCAAATGTATGAGAGATAACATAATGCGTAGCACCACAATCAATCAATACTCTAGCAAAATGACCAAGAATATTTAACATACCCATGATTAAATCAGGATTGTTCTAAGCATCTTGCAGTGGCATGTTATGAATATGTCCCTGATTCTGCTATCGTCCACCACGACCTCTGTTAGCATGAACACCATGTCCATGTCTCGGCTGACCAGACTGCCTCAAAGATCCTGCACTGCTAGCAGCATTCTCTCTCTGCTGGGGATGTCCCCCTTGGTACCACTGAGACCCACCGGCTGAATGTGGCTGATATGACATAGAACCTCCTTGATACTGAGGGTCCTGAGAGTACTGATATTTCCCTGAATAATAAGGAGCGGCGTCTCCCTGATAATGATAGGCACCTCAACGACCAGTCTGAGTATAACCACTAGATTTTGAAGCTTGCTGGGTCGGTGCAGGTGGTGGGAAAGAAGACTGCTGGGGTCTCTGCTGATTCTGAGGGCATTAAGCAGCCCTGTGACCCATCTTTCCACAAGTATAACATCCACCGTTGCCTTTCCTACACTCCCCAAAATGCCTATTATTACACATGTGGCAAAAAGGAGCACCTGAACCACCTGAACCACCAAAGTCTCTCTGTCTCTGAAATCTAGGGCCTCTAGTAAATCTACCACCTCTCCTCTTCATATTAGAACTCAATCATCCGCTAGAAGAGCTGGAACTGCCACCGCTTCTCTTAAAATTCTGGGTCTTACGAGGTCCCTGAGATGCTTGCCCTTTTCCTTTATCATCTCGTATCTGGTTCCCATTCTTTTCTTCCTCACCCTCACTTTCACTAGGCATGTTCTTTGAGTCCTCAATCTGCAGTAAAACCTCATAAAACTCCTGGTAAGTGACACAAGGAGTCAATGTCGCTATAGAACGCCATTTCTTCTTAGTACCCAACCTGAAACGGCGAAGCATCTCGACCGGATTAGATGCAACCTCCAGATCATATCGAGATAAATCAGTGAACCTCCTATAATACTCATTAGCTGACATCTTTCCTTGCTTCAGATGAGTAAACTCTTGTTTCTTACGATCAATGTACTCAGGAGGAATGAACCTTTTTCGAAATAACTCATTAAATACTCCCCAGTCCCCAATCTCCGCTGGGGTCAACTGGTAAGACTCTTGTCTCCACCAGGATGTAGGCTGCTCCCCTAAAAACCAGGTAGTCGTCTCGACCCACCTACCCAAATGGCATCACAAGAAACTCATAATGACCATATCAAGTCCTGAATGCGGTTTTAGGGACATCTTCATTTTTAATCTTTAACTAGTAGTAACCCGACCTCAAGTCAATCTTAGAAAATACACAGGCACCTCTGAGTTGATCGACTAATCATCTATACGAGGTAACGGATAACGGTTCTTAATGGTTACCCGATTCAATTGCCTGTAATCAACGCACAGCCTCAAAATTCCATCTTTCTTCCTCACAAATAACACTGGAGCTCCCCAAGGTGAAATACTAGGCTGAATAAAACCTTTATCCACTAATTCTTGCAACTAAACTTTCAATTCCCTTAATTCAGCATGAGCCATTCTATAAGGAGTCAAATATATAGGATTCGTACCTGGAAGAAGGTCAATAACAAACTCCACATCTCTATTTTGCGGCAATCCAGGCAAATCATCAGGGAATACATCCGAAAAATATCTGACCACACGTACATCCTCCACACTACAAGGAGCATCATCATTCAACACCACATGAGCCAAATATCCCTGACAACCTTTCGACAACAATCTCTTGGCCTTCATGGCTGAAATAATACCATGCCTCACCCCACTAGGCTCTCCTACAAATGTGACTTCAGGTAATCCAGGACAATGAAATGTGACTGTCTTTCCATAACAATCTATCTTGGCACGATTATAGTGTAACCAATCAATGCCCAAAATCACATCAAAATCCATAATATCCAATGGCATAAGATTAGCTAGCATAACAACATCCTCTACTATCACTGGACACCCTAGATATACCCGATCCACAAAACATCTATCCCCTTTAGGCATAGAAAACTCTAAGTCATACCTTAGATGTGTAGGATGAGGTTGCGTCACTTGAGTAAATGTATGAGACATAACAGAATGCGTAGCACCACAATCAATCAATACTCTAGTAAAATGACCAAGAATATTTAACGTACCCATGATTAAATTAGGATTGTTCTGAGCATTTTGCAATGACATGTTATGAATACGTCCCTGATTCTGATGTCGTCCACCACGACCTCTGTTAGCATGAACACCACGTCCCTATCTCGGCTAACCAGTGATGCGAAAATTAACTTAACACACAAATTAAACCCTCTTGTTGTCAAATTGTAGTATAAATGCAAGTAGGGATCGTTCTAAACCAGGGATTAGGAGGGCTTGCTAAAACCTCTAAACTGACTTAAAAACATATAAACAAAGTTAAAAACACTAAACTAGACTCAAAGAACTTAAAACAAATTCAAAGGACTCAAAACAAGCTAAAAACGCTCAAATCTGCCTAAAAACACCAACTGGGCAGATTTGAACTCTAACACACTTTTGGGACACCTAAAAACACAAATCAAAACAGATTTTGACTAATAAAACACTTTAAAGTAAATGGGGTTTTGGTTTTGACGAATTTGAAAACAAAACAAGTAAATTAAAGAACTAATGAAATCTGCATGAATTTGCGTAAATTGAATGGATGGAAGGCTAGCTAGGAGGTTCTTCTCCACACATGACATACTTGCACATAAACCAATTTTCAGTTGTTTTTTCGATCAATCATGAAACTCAACACCTCAGGTTAATTAAGTCCGCTTAAATTAACCTTCAAGTTCTCCTTAAGTTATTAAATTGGATGGGAAAACGCATACAACAATTCAAGCATTCTTCAAAAGTTCTTTACGTGAACAACACAATAAAGATACAATCAAAGATCATTAAGCATTATGAAAACTATAAGTATTGACGAGGCATTCGTTACTATGATGAGAATGAAACTCCTGCCAAGAATTTATTTAACGCGATCGTTTATAAGCGACCTCCACTACTTGTGAATATAAGTTTGTAACTATTAGGTGAAACTCCCTTATACTCTAGCATCATATTCATGCATGCAAACTATGTGTGCACTTTTAATAAACATACATGAATAAGTTATCAACCAAGCAGTTAAACAAATTGAATTCACAACTTATGAAATCACAACTGAAGGTAATCAAATCATATTGCAAGCATGAACATGGTTTCGAATTCCCCCTAGCTAAGGGGGGGGTTTAGTTCCTCATACTTATAAAGCAAAGATAAACAAATTTAGACATTGAAAACAAAAGAATGAAAACACCTAAAAACGCTCCAACAGTCCAACTTGAATGGCAAACACGTCCAAGGGTCCTCCTTCTTCTCTCTGTTGCGGCATAATGTGTGGTTTGATGGATGAGTGGTAAATTATGGTGGTGGATGGATATAGGTGAGTTATGGTGAAGGGTGGATGGGTAGATTGTGTTCTATTTTTGGTTGGATGAGTGCCACGGCAAGGGAATGGAATTGTATGTGTTTGGGATATGGGAATATATGGATGAATGTAAGGTCTTTTGAATGGAATTCTAGCTATGGTGAAGGGTGGATGTATTTTTAGGCTAGGGAGAGGAATGTATGGAGTTGTAAAGATTGGATGTAATGGGTGTAGTGGGTGAGTGTTGTTGGGTGGTTGAAATGAGTGGATGTAGTGGTAGGTGAATGTGTTGGGTGGTTGTAATAAGTGGATGTAGTGGTAGGTGAATGTGTTGGGTGGAATGAGTGGATGTAGTGGTAGGTGAATGAATGTGTTGGGTGAAATGAGTGGATGTAATGGTAGGTGAATGTGTTGGGTGGAATGAGTGGATGTAGTGGTAGGTGAATGGATGTGTTGGGTAAAATGAGTGCTAAAATGGTTATTTATAGGGAGAGGATAATGCACAAACTTCAAATTTCGTCCATTCCTTTTGCTCCAAGCATATGCTATCCATTCCATGCCAAAAAATGCTCAAAAATGCTCCAAAATGCACTTCTTTGCCCCATTAACCCTTTGGACCTACAAACACACGAAAATAGCTTAAAATACTAAAATAACTACGAACTAACAACATAAATGCCAAAAAACAAGCTAACTAAGTCGCATAAATATGCTCCTATCAAATTCACCCACACTTAGCTTTTGCTAGTCCTCGAGCAAAACAAAACAAATAAAACAAAATAAAACAAAACACAACCTAGACCTTCCAACAATTGCCTCAGGGATTTTTAATGAAACATGACATGTTAAAAATCATCATTGCCACAGATTTTGGTCATCCTTACACTTGAGCACATAGTTATAGTCACCACTTATTAGTTCACAATTAACCAATTAAAACGATGTTTTGAATGTAGTAACATGCTTTAGAGAATTTACTCAATTCCTTACAAGATACTCTCTATTTTCACACACATTTTCTGACTACACACCCTACACGAGTTATATGTGAGAAGATTGATGTAAACATGAAAACGAACACTCACATATATGTATAACAAAGAGGGCAATTTTCTGGAGTTATTAAGCATGTTTAGATATGATCTCATGAATGGAACGTTACTACTTAGATGCGAGAATCAGTGACACCATATGCTCATACCAATTCCAAACTCCACATATTGAAACACATAACACTCAGGATGAAGTTAAGGGTTGTAATGGGACTTGGGGGTAATGGCTAACAAAGAAAGGATAGAGATAACAAACGTTCTTAAGCGATAGCAAGCAAAGTAATGGAATCGACACTTGGAATTTCCTTTAGAATGCAAAAATTAACTTTTAAACACAAAGGGAAGATTCATGCAACACTTAGGGTCGAATTCAATGCTTTGGACCCTTTCTTCAATAAACAATACTTTAGAGCTCTTTCTCATATATTTTTCAACTATTTTCACAACTTTTCTTCTTTTCATTCTATTTTCCACGAATTTTTCTTTTTATTTTTCTTTTCTACCCGTGCCTTATGAAGGACTTTGGCATACACACACACACACACACACACAAGAATCACTTCCCCTACACTTGTTTTTCTGCAAGAGTTCAACAAAAGGAATTCCTTCTAAACTATGATTTACTATGCTTCAAGAACAAGGGTATGGATGGTCCTAATCTAGGCTAGGTGCAGATAATGTGGGTAACAAAGAACATGGGCTACACAAGGCTCAACGGGATTAAACTTAAACACATAATGAACGAGATAGGCTTTTTGGCTCTTGGCTCACTAAACAACTTCATCTTGAATATGTGTTATGCAAATCAATAACATGCTTTGAATGAAATAGGCATGAGTTCTAGCATTTGGAACTAAATGATGAAACACCTTCTAAGTAGCAACCAAGCAAAGAATAATGAGATCATGCAACGACTTTAGAAAACAATGATGCACAGATTATTAACTCTCCAAATAAACGTTTAAGCTCAAGTCTCACAAGGTTGTAGCGTACATTTGAGTTCCTTCTTTCAAGCATGTTATAAAACTGATTTTTCCTTTATGATTGCATGTGAATTCATAAATTATAACCATAACCAAGCATACACCGAAGAGTAAATCAAATTTTCATCCATGTTTATAACTCTCTTTAACAGTCATGTAATTAAAAACCAATTCCTTATCATTGTGTTAGAAGGTACCCTAAGACATAAATAAACATACAAAAACAACTCTTTTTAGGTTTTTCAAAACAAATTTTCAAATTTTTATGAGATTTTCGGATTTTTATGTCAAAACACACTGAAACACTCCAAAACAGCTTAAAAACACTTAAAATAGCAAGGAACAACACTAGAAGTAATGGGTGATAAACTCCTACGAATTTCATGCAAAATAATGGTTACCCCCCACACTTAAATCAAACATTGTCCTCAATGTTTCAAGCATAAACTCACACAAAAACAAGCAAATAAACAAACAACGAATAAACATGACAAGTATAGCAAAGTAAAAAAAAAAAAAAAAACAGATAGAGTAGAGTTTAAGAACGCAAATCTGGTTTTGGAGATAGATGATCTTGTTGACTTTCCACAGCTTTGATCTCAAACTGGTTTGGAATTTTGAGCGAGGAATATCAGAGTTCCTTGGTTTCAAATCAGACTCATTCTGCTGGGTTGATTTGATTGTGCAGTTTGCATTCTTCTCTGCTTGTTTCTTCTGCACAGCAGGCAGGCACGAGCTAGAGGTGTTGGTCTGTTTCTTTCTTCAATCTTTCCAAGTGCCCACCTCTTGCTTTCTTTCTCATTGTCCCTAGTTGAGGATGAATTGGTAAATTGTCTCTACATGCTTCAAGGTATCATTTTCACTTCCCTTATCTGTTCCCCAGACAGATGTGGTAGACGAAGAGGAAGCATAAAATGATGAAGATGAGTACTCGAGAGCAATGCTAGGTAAGCAATCAGGAAGGGGTTCCAGGAAGTCGGTTCCAGATCGGAAGATTGATACCAAGTGCTGGCTGATTGCTCTCTTTCTCCTTGTCCCAAAACAACGACAAGGAGAATGACAGGGAGAAAACATGATATGAGATACTCTTGTTTTCAACCTTCATGATATGAAATACTTTTGCTTTGGATGAGTTGTTTGTAGAGGTACCCCAAGGAATAAGGAACACTGAGTGACTCGAGAGGGTTTGTTGGAAAGGCATTCTCGGCGAAGAAGAAGGGTTATGTATGTCTGCCTTGCAATGGAGGGTGAAGGGTGACATTTATAGGAATTAATAACCGGTACTATTCTTTCACTATTGTCAGCAATCGTTGGATGATTTAATAGTAAACTTCACATGTTTTCTACTTCATAAGAGATCTTCGACAGATTGCCTGTAATTTTCGTAAGGCTGAGTGTGCATGTGACAGGCGCTGACATGTCCGAAAAAACAAGTGCCTCTTCGATATCTGGAATCGGCGCTTCAACAAGCTGCCTGTGATTTCCACAAAGCTGACTCTGCATGTGACAGATGCTGACACGTCTGGAAAAGCGCTTCGACAAACTGCCTGTGATTTCCGCAAAGCTGACTCTGTATGTGACAGATGCTGACACGTTTGGAAAAGCAGATGCCTCTCTGATATCTGGAATCGGCGCTTCGATAAACTGCCCGTGATTTTCGCAAAGCTGACTCTGCATGTGACAGATGCTGACATGTTTGGAAAAGCAGATGCCTCTCCGATTTCTGAGCTTGCCTCTTCGATCTCTGAAATCCTGTCGAGTGTAGAGGTTGCATGTGACAAGTGCGGAGAAATCTGGAAAAGAAGATTGGCCGTGGTTTTTTAGCAAGCCTAGCTTTTGAGAAAACTAGTGCCTCTTTGATTTTTGAGTTGGCCTTTTCGATTTCTAAGCTCGCCTATTTGATCTCTGAAATCCCATCGAGTGCTGATTTTTATAGAGGTACGCAGGACGTTCAAAGCACACTTGAATTTCTGCCTGTAGAAACTCCCTTCTTGCACTTTTATGATCTTGACTTGTCCGACCTCTTCTTTCTTTAACACCTTTGAAAATGTCTGGCCCTTTCGACCGTCGTTTTGACTTGAACCTTGGTGAAGAGGCAGTCCCGCCTTCTTCAGACAAAATATGGCGCCCATCCTTCATATCCCCTACTGGTCCTCTTACTGTTGGGGATTCAGTGATGAAGAATGATATGATAGTTGCAGTGGTGGCCAGGAACCTTGTCACTCCCAAAGATAACATACTATTTGCTAAACGGTCTGATGAGTTGGCTGTTAAGGATTCTCTGGCTCTCAGTGTGCAGTGCGCAGGTTTTGTGTCTAATATGGCCCAACGCCTATTTGCTCGAACCCGTCAAGTTGAATCATTGGCTGCTGAAGTGATGAGTCTTAAACAGGAGATTAGAGGGCTTCAGCATGAAAATAAACAGTTGCACAAGCTCGCACATAACTATGCTACAAACATGAAGAGGAAGATTGACCAGATGCAGGAATCTGATGGTCAGATTTTACTTGATCATTAGAGGTTTGTGGGTTTGTTCCAACAGTATTTGCCTTCGTCTTCTGGGGCTATACCGCGTAATGAAGCTCCAAATGATCAACCTCCGATGCCTCCTCCTTCTGGGGCTCCGCTGACTCCTGAGGCTCTGCCGACTACTGAGACTTCTCCTAAGCAGCCTTTGTGAAGGCTCCCTTTTGTATTTTCTGCTTAATGTTCCTTTTTTTTTCATGAAAATGAATGTAAAAATACCTTGCATAATTGTTAGTGTTTCAAAAATAAACCCACACCAAAAATAATTAAACAAGCAACAAATAAAAATGACAATCATGGCAAAATAAAACTGCAGAAAAGGGAAGGTTTTTAGAAACGCAAAACTGATTGTGGAGCAATTCAAAAATCTTCCTTATTTGAATACATGGTTGCCTCTCAAGAAGCGCTTGCTTTAATGTCTTCCAGCTGGACGAAACTTCCTTCTAAACTTGGATAGGGCCCATGGCATGGAATTGATCCTTGAATGGAAGGTGATACTTGACATGATCCGGCAATGGTTTAAATTCTAGTGTAGGTGCCTGAATCATCAAAATTAGCAAGTCAGTATATAATAAAATCGAAGTTGGAGAAGATGGCTTACTTGCTTGCTCCAACATAAACTCAATTACGAACACCACATCTTTGAAGGTTGCAGGGATATGAGACTTGGCCAGATTTGGTGTTTTGAGAGTTATGACTTGTCCCGTGATGCGAAAATTAACTTAACACACAAATTAAACCCTTTTGTTGTCAATTGTAGTAAAAAAATGTAAATAGAGATCGTTCTAGGCCGGGGATTATGAGGGATTGCTAAAACACTTGAAACTGACTTAAAAACGTAAAGTTAAGTTTAAAACACCAAACTAGACTCAAAAGATGCAATACAAACTAAAAAGACTCAAAACTAGTTTAAAAGACTCAAAACAGCTTAAAACAATGAATTGACTCTAAACTGACTCTAGGGATGGTTTTGGACGAAATTAGGTTCTAACTTGACTCAAGACACTTAAAAACACAAATCAAAACATATTTTGACTAATAAAACACTTTAAAGTAAAGGGGGATTTGATTTTGATGAATTTAAAAATAAAACAAACAGATTGTAAACTAAAACAGATTTTTGGACGAGTTTTGGGTAAACTATGGATGATGGGCTAGCTAGAAGGTTCTTCTCCACACATGACACACTTGCACATAAACCAATTTTCATTTGTTCTTTCGATAAATCATGAAACTCAACACCCTAGGTTAATTAAGTCCGCTTAAATTAACCTTCAAGTTCTCCTTAAGTTATTGAATTGGATGGGAAAGCGCATACAACAATTCAAGCATTCTTCAAAAGTCCTTTACGTGAACATCACAATAAAGATACAATCAAAGGTCATTAAGCATTATGAAAACTATAAGTATTGACGAGGCATTCATTATTATGATGAGCATAAAACTCCTGCCAATAATTCATTTAACGCGATTGTTTATAAGCTACCTCCACTACTTGTGAATATAAGTTTGTAACTATTAGGTGAAACTCCCTTATACTCTAGCATCATATTCATGCATGCAAACTAAGCGTGCACTCTTAATAAACATACACGAATAAGTTATCAATCAAGCAGTTAAACAAATTGAATTCACAACTTATGAAATCACAACCGAAGGTAATCAATTCATATTGCAAGTATGTTCATGGCTTTGAATTCCCCCCTAGCTAAGGGGGGTTTAGTTACTCATAATTGCAACAAAATCAGAAAATAACAAAGTAGACATTGAAAGCAAGAACGAAGTACACCTAAAACGCTCCAAAGTTTCAAGCTTAAAACGCTCTAAAGTTTCAAGCTTGAAACGCCAAGGACCTTCGTTTTCACCACCTTGTTGCAGCACAAGTATCTAAGGATGTGTATGGATATATGGAAAGGTTATGAATGCATTTAGGTTGGATGGATGCCATGGCAAGGGAATGGAATTGTATGTGTTTGTGGGATGTGGGAATATTTGGATGAATGTAAGGTGCTCACGGCTAGGGAATGAAAGTGTAAGTGTATGGAGTTGTGAGATGTGAATGCAGTGTCTCTTTGATGGCTATATGTCTCTTATGGTGAATGGTGGATAGATGTATTTATAGGCTAGGGAGAGGATGTAGTAGGTGGTGGTAATGAGTGGATGTAGTGGTAGGCGAATGTGTTGGGTGGTTGAAATGAGTGGATGTAGTGGTAGGTGAATGTGTTGGGTGGTTATAATGAGTGGATGTGTTGGGTGAAATGAGTGGATGTAGTGGTAGGTGAATGGATGTGTTGGGTGAAATGAGTGGATGGAGTGGTAGGTGAATGTGTTGGGTGGTTGAAATGAGTGGATGTGTTGGGTGAAATGAGTGGATGTAGTGGTAGGTGAATGGATGTGTTGGGTAAAATGAGTGGATGTAGTGGTAGGTGAATGTGTTGGGTGAAATGAGTGTGCTAAAATGGTTATTTATAGGGAGGGGATGATGCACAAACTTCAAATTTCGTCCATTCCTTTTGCTCCAAGCATATGCTATCCATTCCATGCCAAAAAATGCTCCAAAATGCACTTCTTTGCCACATTAACCCTTTGGACCTACAAACATACGAAAATAGCTTAAAATACTAAAATAACTACGAACTAACAAAATAAATGCCAAGAAACAAGCTAACTAAGTCGCATAAATATGCTCCTATCAAATTCCCCAACACTTAGCTTTTGCTAGTCCTCGAGCAAAACAAAACAAAACAAAACAAAACACAATCTAGACCTTCCAACAATTGCCTCAGGGATTTTTAATGAAACATGACATGTTAAAAATCATCATTCCCACAGATTTTGGTCATCCTTACACTTGAGCACATACTTAATCACAGTCACCACTTACTAGTTCACAATTAACCAATTAAAACGATGTTTTGAATGTAGTAACATACCTTAGAGAATTTGCTCAATTCCTTACAAGATACTCTCTATTTTCACACACATTTTCTAACTACACACCCTACACTCGTATATGTGAGAAGATTGATGTAAACACGAAAGATTAGGACTCACATATGTTATAACAAAGAAAGCAATTTTCTGGAGTTATTAAGCATGTTTAGATATGATCTCATGAATGGAATGCTACTACTTAGATGCGAGAACCAGTGACACCATATGCTCAAACCAATTTCGAACTCCACAAATTGAAACACACAACACTCAAGATTGAAGTCAAGGGTTGTAATAGGGCTTGGGGGTAATGGCTAACAAAGAAAGGATGGGGATAACAAACGTTCTTAAAGCGATAGCAAGCAAAGCAATGAAATTGACACTTGGAAATCACTTTAGAATGCATAATCAACTTTTAATTACAAAGGGAAGATTTATGCAACACTTAGGGCCGAATTCAATGTTTTGAACCCTTTCTTTAACAAACAACATTTTAGAGCTCTTTTTCATACTTTTTTTTTTCAATTTTTTTTTCCTTTTCTACCCGTGCCTTATTAAGGACTTTGGTGCGCACACACACACACACACAAGAATCACTTCCCCCACACTTGCTTTCTGCAATACATTGATAAAAAAGGAGTTCATTTTAAGTCATGCTTTACTATGCTTCAAGAACAAGGGTATGGATGGTCCTAATCTAGGCTAGGTGAGGATAGTGTGGGTAACAAAGAATATAGACTTAACAAGGCTCAACAGGGTTAAACTTAAACACATAATGAAATAGGGGCACGACAATTTGGCTTTGGTGGTCACTACACAACTTCATCTTGAATATGTGTTATGAAAATCAATAGCATGCTTTGAATGAAATAGGCATGAGTTCTAGCATTTGGAACTAAATGATGAAACGCCTTCTAAGTAGCAACCAAACAAAGAATAATGAGATCATGCAACGACTTTAAGAAAACAATGGTGCACAGATTATTAACTCTCCAAATAAACGTTTAGGTTCAAGTCTCACAAGGTTGTAGCGTTCATTTGAGTTCCTTCCTTCAAGCATGTTACAAAAACTGATTTTTCCAGTATGATTGCATATGAATTCATAATTTATAACCATAACCAAGCATACATCAAAGAGTAAATCAAATTTTCATCCATGTTTATAACTCTCTTTAACAGTCATGTAATTAAAAACCAAATCCTCATCATTGTGTTGGAAGGTACCCAAAGACACAAACAAACACACAAAAACAACTCTTTTTGGGTTTTTCAAATTTTTATGAGATTTTTGGATTTTTATGTCAAAACACACTAAACACTCCAAAACAGCATAAAAACACTTAAAAACAACAAGGAACAACACTAGAAGTAATGGGTGATAAACTCCCACGAATTTCATGCAAAACAACTTGGTTACCCCTACACTTAAATCAAACGTTGTCCTCAATGTTTCAGGCATAAACTCACACAAAAAGAAGCAAACAAACAAACAACGAATAAACATGACAAGTATGGCAAAGTAAAAACCAGACAGAGTAGAGTTTAAGAACGTAAATCTGGTTATGGAGAGATGATCTTGTTGACTTTCCACAACTTTGATCTCGAACTGGGCTAGGGAACTTCTTAGCAAGGAAAATGAGACTTAATTGGTGGTGGTGATTTAATGGCCTTGTATGGCGAGGCTTTGCTTTTTGGCGACTGATGTGTCCATATGTTGTTGAAGCTTCTCGAGCTCTTGGTTTCAACTCAGACTTTTTCTACTGGGTTGATTGAGTGTGCAGGCAGCATTCTTCTCTGCTTGTTTCTTCTGCACGGTAGGTAGGCACGAGGTAGAGGTGATGGTCTGTTTCTTTGTTCAATTTGTCCACGTGCCGACCGATTGCTTTCTTTCTCATTGTCTCGCAGGCAAGAGCAAGGGTAAAGGAAAAGCATGCCATGAGATATCTTTGCCTTTGACTCTGATGATATGAGATACTTTTGCTTTTGAAGAAGTATCTTTCCACAGGTTTATTCTTGAACTGGGCTGGGGAACTTCTTAGCAAGGAAAATGAGACTTGATCTTGAAGATGAATTAGCACGTTGTCTCCACATGCTTCAAGGTATCATTTTCACTTGCCTTATATGTTCTCCAGGCAGATGTGGCATCTTCTTCGGAAGTACATCAGCAGTTGAAGATGAGCACTCGAGAGCAATGCTAGGTAAGCAATCAGGAAGGAGTTCCAGGTAGTCGGTTCTTAGATCGGAAGATTGACATCAAATGCTGGCTGATTGCTCGCTTTCTCCTTGTCACAAAGACAAGGAAAATGACAGGGAGAAAACATGATATGAGATACTCTTGCTTTCAACCTTCATGATATGAAATACTTTTGCTCTTGATGACTTGTTTGCAGAGGTACCTCAAGGGATGAGGAACACTGAGTGACTCGAGAGGCTTTGTTGGGAATGTATTTTCGGAGATGAAGAAAGGTTGAGTATGTCTGCATTGCTGTGAAGGTTGACATTTATAGGGATTTCTTCATAACTGGTAGCGGTACTATTCTTTTACTCGTGTCGGCAACCGTTGGATGATTAAACAGTATGGCTTCACGTGCTTTCTTCTTTATCAGAAATCTTAGACAAATTGCCCGTAATTTCTGCAAAGCTGAGTGTGTATGTGACAGGTGCTGACAAGGCTGAAAAAGACAAGCGCCTCTTTGATATCTGAGATCGGCGCTTCGACAAATTGACCGTGATTTCTGCAAAGCTGAGTGTGCATGTGACAGGTGATGACACGTCTGAAAAAGCAAGTGCCTTTTCGATTTTTGAGATTGGCCCGTGGTTTCTGAGCATCCCAACTTTTGAGAAAGCAGGCGTCTCTTCGATCTCTGAGCTTGCCCATTCGATTTCTGAACTCGCCTTTTCGATTTCTGAAGCTCCGTTGAGTGCTGATTTTTATAGAGGCACGCATTACGTTCCAAAGCACACTTGAATTTCCACCTATAGAAGCTCATTTCTTGCACTTCTAAGATCTTGATTTGTCCGACCTCTTCTTTTTCTTCACACCTTCGAAAATGTCTTGCCCTTCTGACCGTCATCTTAACTTGAATGTCGGGGAAGATAGTGACATATCTTCTCTAAACAACATTTGGCAGCTGTCCTTTGTATCTCCCAATGGTCATCTTATATTTGGGGATTCGATGATGATGAACGATACAATTGTTTCGGTGGTGGCCAGAAATCTTCTCACTCCTAGAGACACTAGGATACTTTCCAGGTGGTCCGACGAGCTAGCTATTCAGGACTCTCTGGCCTACAGCGTCTGATGTGCAGGCTCAGTTTCAAACATGGGCCAACGCCTTCTGGCTCGATCTCGTCAGGTTGAGTCGTTGATGGCTAAGGTGGCCAGTCTTCGGCAAGAGGTTAGAGTGCTTAGGCACGAGAATAAAGAATTGCACATGCTCGCAACTAATTACTCAACAAGCATGAAGAGGAAGCTTGACCAGCTGCAGGAGTCCGAAGTTCAGATTCAGAGTGATCATCAGAGGTTTGTGGCATTACTCCAGCGGCAACTTCTGCCTTCGTCCTCTGGCGCTTCACCAAGTGTTGAGGCTCCGGATAATCAATCTCTGGTGCTTCGTCTTTCTGGAGGTTCGTCGAATGTTGAGGCACCACCTAACCAATGAAGACTCCTTACTGTTTATTTGCACTTTCTTGTACTTTTCTACCTTTCTACCTAATGTTCCTCTTCCACAAAAATTAATGTAAAAAAAACTTTGTTTGCCTGTCAAAGTTTCAAACATAAACCCACACCAAAAACAATCAAACAAGCAACAAATAAATATGACAAACATGGCAAAATAAAACTGCAGAAAATGGAAGGTTTTAGGAACGCAAAACCAATCGTGGAGCAATTAAAAAATCTTCCTTATTTGAATACATGGGTTGCCTCCCAAGAAGCGCTTGCTTTAACGTTTTCCAGCCGGACGATATCTCCATTTAAGCTTGAACAGGGCCCATGACATGGAGGGGTACATTCTCCACGACATGCTCCTCAAATGACTCATAATAGGGCTTCAAACGATGCCCATTCACCTTGAATTCTTATTGCGTCTTCAAACTTTGTAATTGGACTGCACCATGAGGAAAAACATTAGTAACCACAAAAAGACCAATCCATTTGGAACGCAACTTACCCGGAAACAAACGAAGACGGGAATTGAAGAGTAACACTTTCTGCCATATGGAGAATGTTTTGCCACGAATCATTTTGTCATGGAAAGCTTTCATCTTTTCCTTGTAAATGTGGGCATTTTCATACGCCTCGTTCCTTATCTCATCAAGTTCATGTAATTGAAGTTTCCTAGGTCCATGTTGAACTTCTTAACTGCCCAATGAGCTTTATGCTCCAATTCGACGGGGAGATGGCATGGCTTGCCATAGATGAGCCGAAATGGGGACATCCCAATGGGTGTTTTGTACGCCGTACGATATGCCCACAGTGCAGCATCTAAGCGTAAGCTTCAATCCTTCCTTGTTGGCCTAACGGTTTTCTCTAGAATCTATTTGATCTCTCGATTCGAAACCTCAGCTTGGCCATTTGTTTGAGGATGGTAAGGTGTAGAAACCTTATGGTTGACATTGTACTTCCTCAATAACGCCTCAATGGTCCGATTGCAAAAGTGAGACCCTCCATCACTGATGATCACTCGTGGCATGCCAAACCTTGCAAATATGTTAGTTCTAATGAAATCTGCAACCACTTTAGAATCATTAGTTCGGGTGGCTTTTGCTTCCACCCACTTTGACACATAATCAATTGCAAGCAAAATATACATGAAACCATTCGAGGAAGGAAATGGACCCATAAAATCAATACCTCAAATGTCAAAAATTTCAACATTGAGGATGGAAACCTACGGCATTTGATCCCTTGCACTTATATTTCCTGTTCTTTGGCATTTATCACATGTTAAGCAAAAAGTTCTAGCATCCTTAATGATACTAGGCCAATAGAACCCACATTGTAACACCTTAAGTGCTGTTCTTTGTGTGCCAAAGTGACCACCACATACATATGTATGACAAAAGCTTAAAATGGAATGAAACTCAGAATCATGCACACATCGACGAATAATCTGATCAGGGCAATATTTCCACAAATATGGATCATCCCATACATAAAACCGTGCATCATTTCTAAGCTTATCACGTTGGTGTCTAGTGAGAGTGCTTGGAATTCGTTTAGACACCAAAAAGTTGACCAAATCAGCATACCAAGGTTCACTTACCTTAATGGACATCAATTGTTCATCAGGAAACGTTTCAGCAATGGGTAGGGACTCCTCATTATGCATCATACAACTTAGGTGGTCAGCCATCACGTTTTCACTTCCCTTTTTGTCTCGAATCTCAATGTCGAACTTTTGAAGAAGCAATATCCATCGAATTAGCCTTGGCTTGGCCTCTTTCTTGCTGAGCAAATATTTTAAAGCTGCATGATCAGTGAAAACAATTACTTTAGTACAATTAAATATGATCGAAATTTATCTAAAGCAAAGACAACGGCAAAAAGTTCTTTTTCCGTTGTGGAATAGTTTAATTGGGCATCATTCAACGTCTGTGAAGCATAATAGATGACATGCGGCCTCTTATCCTTCATTTGTCCTAAAGCAGCCCCTAAAGCATAATCAAATGCGTCACACATGAGCTTAAAAGGAAGGCTCCAATCCGGTAGAACAATAATGGGAGCCGTGGTCAGCAACTCCTTGAGTTGTTTGAAGGATGCTGTGCACTCCTTATTGAAGTCAAACGCCACATCTTTTTGAAGGAGACGACAAAGAGGTTGGGAAACCTTTGAGAAATCTTTGATAAATCTTTGATAGAAACCTGCATGTCCAAGAAAAGAACGAACCTCTCTAACCGAAGTAGGAGATGGTAAGTGACGTACAAGATCGATCTTTGATTTATCAACCTCCATTCCTTTTTCAGAGATGATATGTCCTAAAACTATGCCTTGTTTAACCATGAAATGACATTTTTCCCAATTGAGAACAAGGTTAGTTTCAACACATCGTTTTAAGATCAAACTGAGATTATGCAAACAACCATCAAATGAATCACCAAAAATGCTGAAATCATCCATAAAAACTTCAATAATTTTCGCAACATAAACAGAAAATATGCTCATCATGCATCTTTGAAATGTGGCAGGTGCATTACATAAACCAAATGGCATGCGACGATAAGCAAATGTACCAAAGGGGCATGTGAAAGTGGTTTTTTCTTGGTTTTTGGGTGCTATGACAATTTGATTATAACCAGAATAACCACCAAGAAAACAATAGAAAGCATAACCCGCTAACCTCTCAAGCATTTGATCAATGAATGGAAAAGGGAAGTGGTCCTTCCTAGTGGTGGCGTTGAGCTTCCTGTAATCGATACACACCCTCCAACCTGTTTGGATTCGAGTAGGCACAAGCTCATTTTCGGCATTTGTCACCACAGTTACTCCAGATTTCTTTGGAACACATTGAATATGCGAAACCCAACGACTATCGGAAATAGCATAGATCACTCCACAATCTAAAAGCTTGATTATTTCCTTCTTCACAACTTCCATCATCGGAGGGTTGAGTCGGCATTGAGCCTCTCGAGATGTTTTAGACCCCTCCTCCAAAAGTATGTGATGCATGCAAGTGGTGGGATTGATTCCTTTTATGTCGGCCAATGTCCACTCAATTGCTGTTTTGTACTCCCTTAACACCCTTACCAACTTGTCCTCCTTTTGTGCCGTGAGTGTGCTTGAGATGATGACGGGCAATGTCTCATCATCGCCCAAGAAAACGTACTTTAAATGGCTTGGCAATGGGTTAAGTTCAAGTGTAGGTGGCTGCACAACTGAGGGAAGTAACTTATTAGCCAAAACTGAAATGGAAATTGGGTCCAAAAACTTACCAGAGTGTAGTGGCAATGATTCGAGGGTAGCCACCATCTCCATCACGTCTTCATTAGGTGGTACGGCAAGGGAAAAATCATTCATGTCGTGGGGGTGCATGGTTACTGCTTCATTGTTTTGAATGTCCATTCCTCGTGCAATGACCAATTCAAGTGTATCGTCATTCAATTGTTCAAAATGGTCATGCGCCAAAGAAGCAAATACATCAATAGAAAAACATGAGTGATCCTCACTAGGATACTTGATAGAATTAGAAAGATTGAAATTGATAATGTCCCCATCAAATTCCATCGTCAAAGTTCCATTAAACACATCAATCTTAGTACGGGCAGTTTCCATGAATGGTCGTCCAAGGAGGATGGGCAATGTAGGGGAATGGTCCGACTCGTCCATTTCAAGCACGTAGAAATTCGTCGGAAAGATTAAGTGATTGACTTGCACTAAAACATCTTCCAAAACTCCCTTTGGATAGGCATTAGATCGATCGGCCAATTGTATAATCACACCATTAATTTTTCAATAAGCCTAAGTGCATAGATGCATAGATTGAATAAGGCATGACATTTATAGATGCACCTAAGTCTAACATGGCAGATTCAAAATGAGTATTACCAATTACACAAGGAATGGTAAAACTACCCGGATCCTTGCATTTAGTGGGCAACAGCTGAGACATTTTCACTTACGTTGACAACCTCTTTGCTCGAAATTCTCTTCTTAGTTGTGCAAAGTTCTTTTAAAAACTTGGCATACCTTGGAACTTGCTTAATTGCATCCAAAAGTGGTATATTGACTTGAACTTTTCTAAACGTTTCCAAAATATCTTTTTCAGCCTCATCATTCTTTGATTGCATAAACCTACGAGGAAAAGGTACATTTGGAGGAACAACGTTAGAATTAATCAAAATTGGAACTTCCTTACCTTTGTTGGCCGAATTAGATGGTTTATGAGCATTTGAGGCCTGCGGCAAAGGTGTTTCCACCCTTTCCTTGGGCCTGCTTTGCTCATTCTCTTCAATTATCAACTCTTCAACCTCATTGGAATGTGATTTGGAAGGTTGGGGGTCAGATCCAACTTGTTTTCCACTTCGCAAACTCATGGCTTTGGCAGATTCGAATCCTCCATTCGGGTTGACAATGGTTGAACTAGGCAACTTACCTTGCTTTCTGAATTGTCCTACAAACTCCACAATCTACCCAATTTGCTTCTCCATTTGATCCACCCTTTTGTCTTGGTTTTGCATTGCTTTGGCTTGATTTTCTTGCCCCTGAGACAAATTGGTGAGTAACTTAAGAAGTGTCTCATTATCTAAAGATGTACCTGAGGTGTTTTGGGCAGGTTGTTGTGGGGCTTGTGTTGGTGTGTATTGCTTGGTATAAAAGCCCGTAGGTTGCTGCCTAAAGCCTTCTTGTTGTTGGGGTTGTTGGGGCTCCCTCCACCTGAAATTTGGATGGTCTCTCCAACCTAGATTGTACGTATTAGAATATGGATCATTCATTGGCTGGTTTTGGCCTTGAAATCCAATTGCATTGGCGCTTTCCCATCGACCATTTTCAATCAATTGAGGGCACTTTTCAGAGGCATGTCCTTGGATAGAACACACACCACATACACTTGGTTCTTTCATCCTCATTCCTTCGACCATCTGAGACACAATGGAAGTAAGATTAGCTAATTGCGATTAAATGTCGGATGTGGAACTTACCCCATTCACTTGCTGTCATGGGGTGTCCCTTTGACCAACGCCTTCATATTTTTTAGCATTCAATGCTCGATTAGCAATTAAGGTCTTGGCAGCCATGGGTGTTTTGTCCACCAAAGCTCCTACCGCTGAGGCATCTAGCATTTGGCGTTCAATTGGTAGAAGCCATTCGTAGAAATATTGAAGAAGAAGCTCATTCTTCATTTGGAGCTGTGGACATGAAGTAACAAGGTTTTTAAAACGCTCATAGTATGTGGGAAAAGATTCAGCTTGGTTTTGCTGAATGCCACTAATCCTTTTGCGTAGTAGAATGACTTGAGAAGTTGGGAAAAACTTCTCCAAAAATGCCCGTTTCATACTCTCCCATGATGTGACAGTTTCGGGGGCTAGCTCATACAACCAATCTTTAGCCTTTTCTAAGAGAGAAAAGGGAAAAGCCTTCATTTTCATAATGCTCCCATCAACATTCACAGGGGTCATGCTCGAGCAAACAACCTCAAACTCCTTCAAGTGTTTATTGGGATCTTCCATGAACATCCCGTGGAACTTAGGAATGTGATGCAACAAACTTGATTTCAATTCGAACTCGTCCATCTTTCCTAGGGCAGCCATGGGGTATTGGATGCATAGGGGAGTGGCATTGTCCAATCCCGAAGCGGAAAGCTCCTTGATTGTTCAATTGTCCGCTGCCATGTTGGGATCTTCCTCTTCTTCTTCAAGTGGATGTTCTTCAAACTCAGGTTTAGGAATAGGTGGGTTACGATCTTGCTGATTCCTATTCCTTCTCAAAGTCCTCTCAAAATCGTCGTCAAAGTCCAAGATATGCTCACGAACCAGATGAGAACTCCGAGTCATAAACTAGTACCTAAAACAAGAAAACAAACAAGGTCAGTAACTAACATAAAAACACACGAAAATAAACAAAAAGAAATAGCAAGGGATTAGCAAAGTTGCTAATCCCCGGCAACGGCGCCAAAAATTTGATGCGAAAATTAACTTAACACATAAATTAAACCCTCTTGTTGTCAATTGTAGTAAAGAATGTAAGTAGGGATCATTCTAGGCCGGGGATTAGGAAGGATTGCTAAAACACTTGAAACTGACTTAAAAGTGTAAAGTTAAGTTTAAAACACCAAACTAGACTCAAAAGATGCAATACAAACTAAAAAGACTCAAAACTAGTTTAAAAGACTCAAAACTAATTTAAAAGACTCAAAACAACTTAAAACAATGAATTGACTCTAAACTGACTCTAGGGATGGTTTTGGATGAAATTAGGTTCTAACTTGACTCAAGACACTTAAAAACACAAATCAAAATAGATTTTGACTAATAAAACACTTTAAAGTAAAGGGGGATTTGATTTTGACGAATTTAAAAACAAAACAAACAGATTGTAAACTAAAACAGATTTTTGGACGAATTTTGGGTAAACTATAGATGATGGGCTAGCTAGAGGGTTCTTCTCCACACATGACACACTTGCACATAAACCAATTTTCAGTTGTTCTTTCGATAAATCATGAAACTCAACACCCCAGGTTAATTAAGTCCGCTTAAATTAACCTTCAAGTTTTCCTTAAGTTATTGAATTGGATGGGAAAGCGCATACAACAATTCAAGCATTCTTCAAAAGTCCTTTACGTGAACAGCATAATAAAGATACAATCAAAGATCATTAAGCATTATGAAAACTATAAGTATTGACGAGGCATTCATTACCATGATAAGAATGAAACTCCTGCCAAGAATTCATTTAACGCGATTGTTTATAAGCTACCTCCACTACTTGTGAATATAAGTTTGTAACTATTAGGTGAAACTCCCTTATACTCTAGCATCATATTCATGCATGCAAACTAAGCGTGCACTCTTAATAAACATACACGAATAAGTTATCAATCAAGCAGTTAAACAAATTGAATTCACAACTTATGAAATCACAACTGAAGGTAATCAATTCATATTGCAAGTATGTTCATGGCTTTGAATTCCCCCTAGCTAAGGGGGGTTTAGTTACTCATAATTGCAACAAAATCAGAAAATAACAAAGTAGACATTGAAAGCAAGAACGAAGTACACCTAAAACGCTCCAAAGTTTAAAGCTTGAAACGCCAAGGACCTTCGTTTTCACCACCTTGTTGCAGCACAAGTATCTAAGGATGTGTATGGATATATGGAAAGGTTATGAATGCATTAGGTTGGATGGATGCCATGACAAGGGAATGGAATTGTATGTGTTTGTGGGATGTGGGAATATTTGGATGAATGTAAGGTGCTCACGGCTAGGGAATGAAAGTGTAAGTGTATGGAGTTGTGAGATATGAATGTAGTGTCTCTTTGATGGCTATATGTCTCTTATGGTGAATGGTGGATGAATGTATTTATAGGCTAGGGAGAGGATGTAGTGGGTGGTGGTAATGAGTGGATGTAGTGGTAGGTGAATGTGTTGGGTGGTTGAAATGAGTGGATGTAGTGGTAGGTGAATGTGTGAGTGGATGTAGTGGTAGGTGAATATGTTGGGTGGTTATAATGAGTGGATGTGTTGGGTGAAATGAGTGGATGTAGTGGTAGGTGAATGGATGTGTTGGGTGAAATGAGTGGATGTAGTGGTAGGTGAATGTGTTGGGTGGTTGAAATGAGTGGATGTGTTGGGTGAAATGAGTGGATGTAGTGGTAGGTGAATAGATGTGTTGGGTGAAATGAGTGGATGTAGTGGTAGGTGAATGTGTTGGGTGAAATGAGTGTGCTAAAATGGTTATTTATAGGGAGATGATGATGCACAAACTTCAAATTTCGTCCATTCCTTTTGCTCCAAGCATATGTTATCCATTCCACACCAAAAATGCTCCAAAATGCTCCAAAATGCACTTCTTTGCCACATTAACCTTTTGGACCTACAAACACACAAAAATAGCTTAAAATACTAAAATAACTACGAACTAACAACATAAATGCCAAGAAACAAGCTAACTAAGTCGCATAAATATGCTCCTATCATCCCGTGTCATAAAATCCAACTTCTTTGGGAATTTTCGTCTCAAGTGTATCTTCTTTGATGAATTCAGACATTCCCCATCCACTTCTTGCTCTTGATTCGTTGGAAAGGTTTCGAAGATGCCTTTCTCACCCTCTTCTTCCTTGGATTGCATGATCCTGGATGGAATAAGGACATTTGGTGAAACGGGGTCAGGACAAATTGAATTTAGGCTTACCTTGGTTGTAGTGGACGGCATAGATGGCATATGAGGCTGCGGCAAGTGTGGTTCTTCCCTTGCCGTGGCCTTGTTATTCTCCTCTTCTTCAAGCAGCAGTTGTTCATCCATGTTTTGGCTTGGTTTGGATGTCTTGGGTTCACCTCTAACCTCCATAGCACTTCCCAAAGTGATAGCATCATGGATTTCGAAATCTTCCTTCAAATTTTCAATAGTTGAGTTAGAGAGTTCACTTTGCTCTTGAATTTGTGCCATGAACTCCATAATCTGCCCAATTTGCTTTTCCAATTCTCCCATCTTATTGGCTTGATTTTGCATCTTTTTGTTTCCATTTTCTACTTCCTGGTTCAAAGAGGTAAGTAACTTATTAAACATATCATTATCCAAAGACGTACCTAAATTGAATTGGGCAGATTGTTGTGGTGGCTGCATATGTCTTGAATAGAATTCCTCTTCTTGCTGCCAATACCCATCTTGTTGGAATTGTTGAGGTTTTCCCCACATGTAATCTAAATAATCTCTCCAATCCGAATTGTAAGCGTTGTAAAACATGTTGTCCCATGATTGGCTATGGCCTTGATAACCCCAAGCATCTTCATTTGCAGCAAATTGAGAACATTGATGAGTTGGATATCCTTGCCCATAAGACATACCTTCTGTAGGGACACTTTGCATTGTGGTCCTTTCGGCATATTGTGACAATTGAGAAGTAAGTTTTGCCAATTGAGCTTGAATTGTAGCAAAATCCATGTCTTACTTCTCTAGGACCTGAAATCAAGGAAACAAAACTAAATCAAATATCATAAGTAAAAATAAAAGACACAAATATAAACAAAGTCAGTGACTAAAACAAAAGACATGAAAAAGAAACAACGGGGGATTAGCAAAGTTGCAAATCCTCGGCAACAACGCCAAAAATTTGATGCGAAAATTAACTTAACACACAAATTAAACCCTCTTGTTGTCAACTTGTAGTATAAATGCAAGTAGGGATCGTTCTAAACCGGGGATTAGAAGGGCCTGCAAAAACCTCTAAACTGACTTAAAAACATATAAACAAAGTTAAAAACACTAAACTAGACTCAAAGAGCTTTAAACAAATTCAAAGGACTCAAAACAAGCTAAAAATGCTCAAATCTACCTAAAAACACAAACTGGGTAGATTTGAACTCTAACACACTTTTGGGACACCTAAAAACACAAATCAAAACAAATTTTGACTAATAAAACACTTTAAAGTAAAGGGGGTTTTGGTTTTGACGAATTTGAAAACAAAACAAGTAAATTAAAGAACTAATGAAATCTACACGAATTTGAGTAAATTGAATGGATGGAAGGCAAGCTAGGAGGTTCTTCTCCACACATGACATACTTACACATAAACCAATTTTCAGTTGTTCTTTCGATCAATCATGAAACTCAACACCCCAGGTTAATTAAGTCTGCTTAAATTAACCTTCAAGTTCTCCTTAAGTTATTAAATTGGATGGGAAAGCGCATACAACAATTCAAGCATTCTTCAAAAGTTCTTTACATGAACAGCACAATAAAGATACAATCAAAGATCATTAAGCATTATGAAAACTATAAGTATTGATGAGGCATTCATTACTATGATGAGCATGAAACTCTGCCAAGAATTTATATAACACGATCGTTTATAAGCGACCTCCACTACTTGTGAATATAAGTTTGTAACTATTAGGTGAAACTCCCTTATACTCTAGCATCATATTCATGCATGCAAACTAAGTGTGCACTCTTAATAAACATACACGAATAAGTTATCAACCAAGCAGTTAAACAAATTGAATTCACAACTTATTAAATCACAACTGAAGGTAATCAAATCATATTGCAAGCATGAACATGATTTCGAATTCCCCTCTAGCTAAGGGGGGGTTTAGTTCCTCATACTCACAAAGCAAAGATAAACAAATTTAGACATTGAAAACAAAAGAATGAAAACACCTAAAAACGCTCCAACAGTCCAACTTGAATGGCAAGCACGTCCAAGGGTCCTCCTTATTCTCTCTGTTGCGGCATAAGGTGTGGTTTGATGGATGAATGGTAAATTATGGTGGTGGATGGATATAGGTGAGTTATGGTGAAGGGTGGATGGGTGGATTGTGTTCTATTTTTGGTTGGATGAGTGCCACGGCGAGGGAATAGAATTGTATGTGTTTGTGGGATGTGGGAATATATGGATGAATGTAAGGTCTTTTGAATGGAATTCTAGTTATGGTGAAGGGTGGATGTATTTATAGGTTAGGGAGAGGAGTGTATGGAGTTGTAATGAGTGGATGTAATGGGTGTAGTGGGTGAGCGTTGTTGGGTGGTTGAAATGAGTGGATGTAGTGGTAGATGAATGTGTTGGGTGGTTGTAATGAGTGGATGTAGTGGTAGGTGAATGTGTTGGGTGGAATGAGTGGATGTAGTGGTAGGTGAATGGATGTGTTGGGTGAAATGAGTGCTAAAATGGTTATTTATAGGGAGAGGATGATGCACAAACTTCAAATTTCATCTATTCCTTTTGCTCCAAGCATATGTTATCCATTCCATGGCCAAAAATACTCCAAAATGCTCCAAAATGCACTTCTTCGCCACATTAACCCTTTGGACCTACAAACACACGAAAATAGCTTAAAATACTAAAATAACTATGAACTAACAACATAAATGCCAAGAAAAAAGCTAACTAAGTCGCATAAATATGCTCCTATCAACCAGACTGCCTCGAAGATCCTGCACTGCTAGCAGCAATCTCTCCTTGCTAGGGTTGTCCCTCTTGGTACCACTGAGACCCACCGGCTAAATATGGCTGATATGACATAGAACCTCCCTGATACTGAGGGTCCTGAGAGTACTGATACTGCCCTGAAGAATAAGGAGTGGCGTCTCCCTGATAATGATAGGCACCTCTACGACCCATCTGTCCATAAGTATAACCACTAAATCCTGAAGCTTGCTGGG
This sequence comes from Malus sylvestris, assembly GCF_916048215.2. Lineage (NCBI taxonomy): Eukaryota > Viridiplantae > Streptophyta > Magnoliopsida > Rosales > Rosaceae > Malus > Malus sylvestris. The sequence goes on from NC_062274.1 coordinate 43,221,431, forward strand.
TCAGTGCAGGTGGTAGGAAGGAAGACTGCTGGGGTCTCTGCTGATTCTGAGGGCATTGAGCAACCCTATGACCCATCTGTCCATAAGTATAACATCCACCGCTGCCTCTCCTACACTCCCCAAAATGCCTATTATTACACCTGCGGTAAAAATGAGCACCTGTACCACCAAAGTCTCTTTGTCTTTGAAATCTAGGGCCTCCAATAAATCTACCACCTCTCTTCTGCATATTAGAACTCAATCCTCCGCTAGAAGTGCTAGAACTGCTACCGCTTCTCTTAAAATTCTGGGTCTTACGAGGTCCCTGAAATGCTTGCCATTTTCCTTTATCATCTCGCCTTTGGTTCCCATTCTTTTCTTCCTCATCCTCATTCTTCTCTTAAAATTCTGCAGTAAAACCTCATAAAACTCCTGGTAAGTGACATAGGGAGTCGATGTTGCTATAGAACGCCATTTCTTCTTAGTACCCAACCTGAAACGGCGAAGCATCTTGATTGGATTAGCTGCAACCTCCAGATCATATCGAGATAAATCATTAAACCTCCTATAATACTTATTAGCTGACATTTTTCCTTGCTTCAGATAAGTAAACTATTGTTTCTTACGATCAATGTACTCAAAAGGAATGAACCTTTTTCGAAACAACTATTTAAATACTCCCCAGTCCGCAATCTCCGCTAGGGTCAACTAGTAAGACTCCTGTCTCTACCAGGATGCAGACTGCTCCCCTAAAAACCAGGTAGTCGTCTCGACCCACATATCCGGAGGAAGATTCCCCTGAATCTACATCACGAGAAAGGTCTTCTCGATATGATTAAGCCATTTTTCCGCTCCCTCATGTCCTTCATTTTCTATAATGTGATTCAGCTTCAGATTATACACAGTCTCAAGAGGTGTCCTTTAGGGAGGACGGAATGCAGATTGAATAGCAGTAACTATAGCTTCCCCTAATTGAGCAATATCAGGGAAACTAGGCTCAGCTGAGCGACGGGGCTCTCTACGAGGCGGCATAGTTCTGACATAAGACATCACAAGGATTAGAATATTCAAGAACTATACATGACTGCTAAACCTAGGCTCTGATACCAAACTGTCACATCCCGGCCCAGGATGGACCGCTTCCCAGGCCCGCTCCACCACCATAGCATGATATTGTCCGCTTTGGGCCCCGACCACGCCCTCACGATTTTGTTTCTGGGAACTCACAAGCAACTTCCCAGTAGGTCACCCATCATGGGAGTGCTCTGGCCACCTTTTCGCTTAACTTCAGAGTTCTGACGGAACCCGAAGCCAGTGAGCTACCAAAAGGCCTCGTGCTAGGTAGGGATGTGAACATTCTCGTCGGCACACTTCCGGCCAAGGATTGGCTCTGATACCAAACTGACACACCCCGACCGAGATCAAGACATGTTGGCCGTCACGTGAAGGTGACGTAGCCATGTGCACAATGCGGAAGCGTTAAAGATAAGAAATATATGAATAATTAAAAATTGAAATTATTAGAGTGCAGTACTAAACAAGAAGTGTTAGGAGTAAGATACAAAAGTAAATACTCCTAGCATAGAAAGTCTAGGTGCAGTCCAGTAGGACAAGTACTAATTATACAATACCATAAGATGTCCTACAATTATTTTGATAGGTCAGAATCGCCGAAATCCTCAAGGTCATCGACAGCAAGCTTACTTAAAACCTGGAGGGGCGCAAAACAGAAAACGTGAGTTGGCAAAAACAAATGTTTTACAAAACCATTTCATTTATCAACATATCTAACCCCTCGCTGTAAAATAGGTATAATTTTTCCCCAAATCAAGATATAAGCATATACATAAATATATATGTAAATATATCAATTCAAGTCATGCTTCACATAATCATATCCAAATGTATGCCATGCCAAGATATAACAGAGTAAGCAATTCAGGTAAGAATAATTTCATATAAATATAACATGTTAGCCGGAACCCATGTGGTAGTTTGTACGGCTGAATTCATAGCTCAAAAGTCAATCTAGTCGGAGTCACTACAATGACCTATACGGCAATATACTGCACAAGAGTCGGAACCAAATGAAAAGGTATGTATGACAATAATGAGTATAATATAATCATGCTCAATACTACTCTCACATAATAGCTGGGCGATAAATCGTTAGTCACCTACGTGTCAGAACCATAAATAAGGTCTGTACGACAAGACTGTGCACTGATAGGAGCATATTTATGCGACTTAATTAGCTTGTTTTCTTGCATTTTCATAGTTTGTTTATGTTTATTATAGTGTTTTAAGCTAGTTTCGTGTGTTTGTAGGTCCATATGACAAAGTTGGCAAGAAAGTACAATTTGGAGCATTTTGAGGCTGTTTTGGGCATTAAATGGATAACTTATGAATGGAGCAAGAAGGATGGACGAATTTGAAGTTCAAGAGGCTAGGAATGTGCTGAAAAGATAAAGGAAATAAATCTAAGACAAAGAAGATAAGGAATCAGCTCAAAAGAAGAAACATTATCCAAAACCTTATCCAACCTTATCTTATCTTATCCTTGCCTAATCTAGCTTTATCCTATCTTATCTTATCTACATCAGTTTGTGCCTTAATTCCAGCTATTTCCAAGGGATAATTATACAAATAAAACACATTAAAATTGGTTTCTATAAGCCCTTATCCACTCCTACAAAGGTGCCGCACCTTATCCCTAGTTTTTCTAGGAATCAGCCACAAAACAACCTTTCTAGAAGGCCTTATTCCTTGTCCTACAAATATGGCGCCCCAAACCTTTCTAGAAGTTCTAGAAACCTGATTCTCCCTTTCCTTGTTGGTTTCTGTCCTTCTATATGACCCTTTTCCTTCAAGGATTGTGTTATTATTTTCCTATACAAACTAGGCCTTGAAATCCTTTTCCTTTGCTACATAGGTGCTGCACTTAAGCCCTATAAATACACATATATGCCGCACCATTCAGGGCACCACCCTCTACCACAATTTACTACACCATTCACCATAAATCCCTCATTATGCCATAGCTAAGGAAGGAGAAGAAGGAAGAAATTTGGAGTCGTGCTTGCCATTCAAGAAGATTGGATTGCTGGAGCGTTCTTAGATGTATTCTATCTTTGATTTCAATGTTTAATTTAAATTATCTTTGTTTAATTGCGAACATGAGGAACTAATTTCTTTATAGTTGGAGGTGAATTCGAATCCATGATTATATGTTTTATATGAATTGATTTCCTCCAGTTATTGTTTCATGAATCGTGAATGTGGTTTACTTATCTATTTTATTAAGAACTTGTTCTTGTATGTTGATTAAGATGGCCAACTTAGTTTGCATGCATGAATTTGATGCTACAGTATAAGGGAATTTCACCTAATCGTTATGAACTTATATTCATGAGTAGTAAAAGTCGCTAGTCACGATTGTGTTAAGTAAATCCTAGGCAAGAGTAACATGCTTTTCATAGTTATGAATGCCTCGTCATGCGTATTCCATAGTTAGGGAACTTGATAAAGAATAATTTGGTTGTGATGCGTTATCCATTCAATTCAATGAATCTAGGGAAATCTGAGAATTAATTAGTTCAATACAATTAATTCGGGGCATCGTCATTCATGGTTTGTCGAAAGAATAACTTGAAATTGATTCGTATGCATATGTTTCATGTGTGGAGAAGGAACCCTCTAACTAGCCTTTCACCATTCTATTTCATCAATTTCGTGTCTTCTTAAGTTTGTTTCTTAAGATTCTGTTTTGAAGTTTTAATTTCGTCAAAACAAAATCCCTTTTTCTTAAGTCTTGTTAGTTGAGTCATAATCTGTTTTCTTTTAGTCTTTTGAGTCAAGTTAAATTTTATTTTCGTCCAAATCACTTGTTAGGTCTAGAATTGAGTCTTTTTTATTGTTTCTTGCTGTTTTTAGTGTTTTAAGTCTATAGAGTCCAGTTTAGTGTTTTTGTGTTAATTAGCATCCCTAGTTAATCCCTGGCCTAGAATGTTGGAAATGTGCCCTAAAACCAATCATATGATGATACTTTACGGACATTTCACATGTTAAACTAATCTAGTTTAACTATAAAGGGCAAAGATTATTGTTTAAGCCGTCTCATATAAATGTTATATGCTTAAACGATAAGTCCAAGGAATATGTGATTTGAAGAATACGATCTAAAGAAGTTAGATTCATGAGACCATTCTTTCGTAGACACATCCTAAACATTCCTGATCATAGGATTGCCAATTGGGCATTGACAGTCCGTTAAGATCAGTACATCCTGTGTCTTCTCTCAGGGAGAGTGACTAATCTTGAGTCATTGGTGTGTGTGACATCAAGACAAGTACGTAGGTGCTCAATAGAGAATGAGTTCACTGAACACGATCAACGAAGAGTTCTCATATTCATGTCACATGAGAACTCATGGTTGGGATAATGCAAAGTAGTCATTTGACCTGAGGCATCACAGTTGTCTTGTGGTTAAGTCCTTGATCTTTGATTATGTCAAAGTCACCCCATCGGGGTGTCCACGGCATCGTTGGGGTTAAGCCACTTAGCCATGGAGACAAGTGAATGCGCAACAAGGGATCTCTAACCTTCAAACCGTTTGAGGAAGAATACTCTATGATATGATTTAGAATCTCTGGCGCCAGAGTATGAATGAGATTTAGGAAGTCGTTCCAAATCACCTTCAAGGTAATCATATAAGCACACGAATCACATTGGATAGTAGACATGAATAAATAAACTATCAAACCAAACAATGTGGTCAAGAGTATTGTATTAGAGAAAGACCGTATTGCATTTGTAGTCCTAAACTGAATAGGTTTTCCACCTCTTCTGATTAGCTTGGGTAACCATGATATGCTGCTAGGTGTCACTCATGGTTTGTGGAAGCCCTAAACGTGTATAATCACTAAAGGGAGAATTGAAAGTAAGTTTCAATTCACAATCGATTTGAAATGGTTTTAATCGCCCACTGCCTCGCTAAAAGAAACCTAATGGATCGTACACCGTGTAAGGTGGAGATTGAAGAAACAATAGAAATGAGTAAGAATAATTAAATGGTTTAATTATTTATGGTAAGGATTAATTAATATGTTAATTAATCAAACGAATAAGTTCGTTAAAGACCTCGGGATAGTTTTGGACCTTAAGGCCCAATGGGCTTCGAACGTCAAACCCAGTAACTTAAGTTGTATGACAACTTAATGAATAATGATTCACAAAGGCCCAATTAGTCCAAAAATATCCCAATGGCCGGCCATATTAGAGATGGAATGGGTTTTGGACTTATTTACAAGTTTGCCACTCCAATGAATTAAGGTATAAATATGACTTTATAGCCAAAATTCATTAAGGTTTTCTTTTGGAGAAAATTGGTGAGAACTTGTCTCTCCTTTTCTCTCTAAAGAGGCCGGGCCCTTGGAGGGTGTATCTAGCCATACTAACTACTCCAAGGTCACTCATTTCTTCTCCAATCTAACCTTGGTGAAGATACTTAGAGGTACTCAATTTTGGGAACTTGGAGAAACCTTTTCATCCATCCAAATCCATAGATTTTAGATGCAAGGAATGAAGGCCCTCTCTTTGGGTGATTAGCCTTTGCTTATGCAAAGAGGAATCTACAAAGGTATGATTTCAACTCACTTTGTTTTGAGTTGAGTTTTGGTTCACCAATCTACTAGGCTTTGAATTTCATGGGTAATGTTTTGTTTTTGAGTGCATGCAAGCATGATTCCGCCTTTAATTGTTAATTGCATGCTATATGATGTTGCTCAAATGAACATGTTTTCACAAAATCATCCTTCATAGAACGATCCCTACTTGCATCTCTACTACAATTGTCATCAATAGGGTTTAATTTATGTGTCAAGTTAATTTTCACATCAAATTTTGGCGCCGTTGCCAGGGATTGCTAATCCCTTGTTTATTTTCGTGTCTTTGTGTTTTCTTTAAAGTGAGTCCGTGTGTTTGTGTGTGTATTTGTGTGTTTCTACCGTGCTTACTATTTGTTGCTGATTGTGTTTGTTTCTTCGTTTCAGGTACTAGTTTATGACTCGTAGTTCTCAACACATTAGCCAAAATTTGATGTGAAATATTCTAACATGCACCTAAATTGGATCCAATATGAGCATATGGTGCGGGAGTGACATTATAAACAGGCATGTGCCATATCTCTGGCTAAATCGCAATCACCCTAGGTGCAGTTTTATGAGCTCAATATTATTCAATCACATATTACATCATTGATAATTCACATAACCAAACATAACTCACCTGAGCTTACCTGAGCGTCCACAGCACCATATTTATATATATAATGCATTATATACCAATTCATATACGAATTATAAACTTATATGCATGGCATTCAGGGCATAATCTCATTAAATCATATTTTCTGGGAAAATATCAAGTATATAAATATATACTGAAAACCAAAAGCCCACTCACTGATATGTCGAAGGGTCGTAGCCCCCGAGTCGCCATTGAACGTGCTCGTCCTTGGGATAAGTCTCACCTATATGCGAATTAACTATAAAAACATTATTTAAAGCACATAGACAAAACTAGCTAATAACTTCTCATACAATACTCAAATGGGGTGTTTGAATATACCAATGTGATCTACACAACTCCACGAACATCCCCATATTTTTAGAATAATTTTTCGATCACCCACGCGCCGGCAAGGGCACGGCCCTACGCGCCGCCCACGAGCGGGAACATGCCAGGCACTCTGACGGCGTCAGTTAACGCCGTTAGGAATATTCCATCAAATCCTAGCATATACCGTTAGATTCTTAACGGCGTCAGCCAACGCCGTTAGCATATTCCATCAAAACTGACGGAATATTCCTTGTCTTCTCCGGCGAGTCGCCAGTCGCCGATGACTTCGCTAGTTTCTGGAAAACTAAATAAATCGTCCTAACTTCTTCATTTTTGCACCATTTTCAACATAATTGGTACCATTTTAAAGATCTCAACAAGACGAACAAAACCATGCTTGCCCCAACCTCCAAATCGTTGGAAATTCGCTGGAAAAGGCCTTGATAATTCCGGCCAAATTTGAAACTTTTCGTTCTCATGATTTCGACATCCAATTTCTTTAAACGAAGTACTCCGAGCTTCGTAAGGACCTCCTTAAGCTCCCTATGAGCTTGAAATTCCCTGAAACAATCATATTTACGTCCACATGAACAGTGCTAAATTTTTGGGTTACGGGTTCTAGGGTTTTTCAAAGCATTCACGTCCAAACAAATGTACCAATGAACTTAGGAGGTTACAATGGGCAAGAATCTTACCTTTAAAACTTCGATCCGTGCATGAGTGCGTGGGTTGGCACTCATCCGTACGTGAGGGAAGGAGATAGAGAGAGTCCGAGAGATGAGAGAGCATAGGAGAGAAGAGAGAGGGTGAGTGTTGTATGTGTGAACTCCACGTGGTCACCAACCAACCAAGGAAATAACATCTAAGTCTCATAATAAGTCACACACACACACTACAATTTCAACGTCCAAGGATAAAACTGTCATTTCACATCGTCGAAAATTAAATATTCGGGACGAGCTGTGACACTTAATAGACCTCATATTTATTTTTTCAATTAAAAATTATTTTAATACACCTCACATATTTTCCCATAATACCCTCACACCCCATATTCTCAACATACACCTTATATTTTTCTTGTATTTATTGTATGGTTTATAAGGATAGTTTAGATAGTTAATTGGGTTTAAAGAGATACTAATATTTTAATAAAAATATAAGTGGATGTATAGAGTAAGTTGGTTGTACAAAAAAGTTATATGCATTAGATAAAATTTCCTTGTATTTTCCTTGTATTTATTGTATCGTTTCTCCTAATTAGGGGCTCATGGAACCCTATATATACTGTACAATTGTTGACATAATAATACAAGAAAATACAATTTTACATGGTATCAGAGTTATTTAATGGGATTTCTGAACTTTAATCCTTGAAGAAGATTAAAATTTAATAAAAACCTACATCGAGGCATGTTGGCCATCACGTGAGAGTGACGTAACCATGTGCACAGTGTGGAAGCAATAAAGATATAAGGGAAATACGAAGGAATAAAAACCAAACTACCAATAGTACTAACTAAGATAGAGTGCTAGTGCGAGATTAAATGTGAAATACACAACCAGAGCATAAATAGCCTAAGTACAGTCAAGCAAGACAAGTACTAGATATAAAACACCTAAAGGTGATCCTACATTTATGATGTTCTGTCAGAATCACCGTCGAAGTCCTCGTGAGCCACCCAAGCACTGCTACCTAAAACCTGGAGGGGCGCAAAACAGAAAGCGTGAGTGGGCAAAAACAAAGCTTTTCAAAATCATTTCATTTCTCAAAAGTTCTAACCCCTCGCCGTAAAACCTGTATAATTTCCCAGAAAATATAATATATGCTATATCAAAAATCATGCTTATGAAGAAAATCCATAGAAATATACCAAGCCAAAGTATCTCGATGCAATGCTATAAGTAATCCAGGCAAAATATATCAATGTCAAGTATCGCATCAGCCAAATCCCTCTAACTCAATCTGTACGGCTAAGTATTTAGCTCATAACCAATCTCAATGATATCAAATCAAATCAAACCCTGCACATGAGTCGAAACCACCTAAAGTTGTTTGTACGACATGACTAGGTGTAAATATGCTCTAGTGCTACGATCACGTGAAGGCTGTGCGAATAATCGCGTGTCACCTACGAGTCGGAACCACCTAAAAGTGGTGTACGACAAACCTCTGCACCTAACTTGTATCCAAGGTGAGCATATGGTGCGGGAGGTGAACATCACGTGAAGGAATGTGTCCTAACTCTGGGCAGGAGCACTAACACCAGGATGCAAGTTTATGAGCTCTCAATACATCACATCATATCTCACATAACTGAAGCAACCTCATACCCTTAATTTATAAACTTACCTGTCACTTACCTGTGCATCCGCAACACCAATCATAAATAGATGCAACTACTACTGCATAATAAAATAGACATATATTTTGCATGGCATTTCAAAATGTAATTTCATTCAAATTCATTTTCTGGGAAAAATCAAGTATATAGGTATATACAGAAAACCAAAAGCCCACTCACTGATATGTTAAAGGGTTGTAGCCTCGGAGCCTCGATTGATGGCGCTCGTTCTCAGGATAGGGAGTCTGGCTCTCGAGATTCGGAGGGCAGTGCCTCTTCGATTTTTGAGCAAGTAATCTTGTTGGGAGTATTTTCTCGAATGTGAGTAAAGGTTGGGCATTTTTGCCAGTCTGCCTTGCCACGGAGCACGGAGGTTGACATACATTGGGACTTTTTAGTTATCAAGCAGTGGTGTTGTTCCTTTACCCTTGTGGGTAATAGTAGGGTAGCTAGACTTTCAAAATTTATGTGTCTAAACTTTGTCAGAGATCTTTGGCAAAGTTATCTGTGGTACCCGAGGAGCTGATGTTGTGTGTGGAAAGTGGTGCCTCTTCTGAATCCGGAGAGTGGTGCCTCTTCAATTTTTGAACCAACGGCCCTGTTGCCCTTTCTTTTATAAGGGCACCAATTATGTACAAGAAGTACATTCAGAGAGTTATTGCTTGTAGGAATTTTCCCCTTACTTCAGAGATTTATTGCACCTCATTTCTCTTTCATCATTTCTGAGAATGTTTGGCCCATCCGACCGTCATTTTGACTTGAACTTTGGTGAAGAGGCAGCCATGCCTTCTCAAGACAACATATGGCGCTCATCCTTCTTATCCCCTACTAGTCATCTTACTGTTGGGGGCTTTGTGATGAAGAATGATATGATAGCTGCGGTGGTGGCCAGGAACCTTCTTACTCCCAAAGATAACATACTACTTTCCAAATGGTCTGATGACTTGGCTGTTAAGGATTTTTTGGCTCTCAGTGTTCAGTGTGCAGGTTCTGTGTCTAATATGGCCTAACGCCTATTTGTTCGAACCCGCCAAATTGAATCATTAGCGGCTGAAGTGATAAGTCTCAAAAAGGATATCAGAGGGCTTAAGCATGAGAATAAACAGTTGCACAGGCTCGCACATGACTATGCTACAAACATGAAGAGAAAGCTCGACCAGCTGCAAGAATCCGATGGTCAGATTTTACTTGATCATCAGAGGTTTGTGGATTTGTTCCAAATGCATTTATTGCCTTCGTCTTCTAAGGCTGTACCACGTAATGAAGCTCCAAATGATCAACCTTCGGTGCCCCCTCCTTATGGGGTTCTGCCTAGTACTGAGGCTCCGAATAATCACCCTCTGGTGCCTCCTCTTTCTGGGGCTCTGCCGACTACTAAGACTTCTCCTGAGCAACATTTGTGAAGGCTCCCTCTTGTTTGTTTATTTTGATTCATGTATATGTACATTTATCGAAGATATTGATGCGAAAATTATCTTAACACACAAATTAAACCCTCTTGTTGTCAATTGTAGTAAAGAATGTAAGTAGGGATCGTTCTTGGCCGGGGATTAGGAGGGATTGCTAAAACACTTGAAACTGACTTAAAAACGTAAAATTAAGTTTAAAACACCAAACTAGAATCAAAAGATGCATTACAAACTAAAAAGACTCAAAACTAGTTTAAAAGACTCAAAACAGCTTAAAACAATGAATTAGACTCTAAACTGACTCTAGGGATGGTTTTGGACGAAATTAGGTTCTAACTTGACTCAAGACACTTAAAAACACAAATCAAAACAGATTTTGACTAATAAAACACTTTAAAGTAAAAGGGGATTTGATTTTGACGAATTTGAAAACAAAACAAACAGATTTTGGACGAATTTGGGTAAACTATGGATGATGGATGTTGAACAACAAAAATATACAACAAAAAAATAAAGTCCATACAAATTGGGTCAAATTACGAGGCAAAACAAAAATGTGATCCAGCCAAAAAAAAAAGAGGATGGGCTTTACATACAAATTAATATCCATAAGTAAATAAAATAAAAAAAATAAATCTGAATGTCTTCCTACAAAAGGGGGAGGAAACTGTGCAAAGCCGTTTTTTTTCCTGCAAGCCATGAAAAAAAAAACTGCATAGTTAGTGGGAGAAGTTAAGGGAAAGTGACAGGAGGTTAGAACCTCCATTTTCCCCCACGTAACAAATTCTAGAGCTTTCTTGGGACACGTATAAATAGGCATCACCTGCAGCAAGTAAAGGGACACAGAAAAAAGAGGGGAAACTCTGCCGAAAATAAGAGCAACTTTTAGAGAAAATACCAAAAGCAACAAGGTGCTGCCAGGAAAGAGAGCAAGCTATTCAACCATTTCGTGCTTTCAAGTCAAGATTTAAAGAAGAACATTCATCACCAGGTATGAAACAAGTTCTATTTAAATTATTATTTTCTCTTGTTATGTTGCAGAAAGAACAAAATGAGAGCAGAGACCACAGCAAATAAAAAAGCATTGTAGCAGCAAACACAAAACTGAAAAGCAGTAGAGAAACAAAAAATGAGGAAAGGGAAACAAGCAAAGGCATATAAGGCCTTTGTCTCTTTGTTTGGCATACTTCACCAATCAAATGGAGGTGGAGACTCTGAACAATCCACCGACTTCCTACAAACTGCAGCAGAAATAATCTCCAAGAATCCCATGAATTTCTTCGGGGTGGCCTAGACCACCCCGTGAAGTTTAAACCAAGTCTAAATGGTCTACCCCTTTGCCAAATTGTCAAGTGCAGTTTCAAAGTTCTAGGCTTAAGTCCCCGAGAAGTAAGACAGCAAAGAGGCAACATATACAAAGATGCAACTCAAAGAGAAGAAATTATTATGTTTGGTGTTTTTGCTACCCACGGGTACAAAGCATTGAGGATGCCTTTGGCTAAAATTTATTTGAAAACTTCCCTTGACCGATTCATGCTTGGAAATTCCCCAATTCAAGAAGAAAAGTAGGAAAACATACTGCAAAAGAATACTAAAGGAAGAAAAGTTTATATAAAAGCTAAAGAAGGTGGATATCATATTTGGAAAAGCTAGAGGGAGTAAGGCCACGTGATTGACAAATAAAGACATCTTTCTGTAAAAGCAAAAGAGGTGACCGACTCATGCTTGGGAAGTTCCCTAATTCAACACCTGATAAAGACAAATGAACAATGTGGATGCCATTTTTTTTTGTCAAATATTGGGTCAAAATATTGACCAAAAGCATTGAAATGAAACTGTCAATATGCTACAAGACAAACGGGAAAGAAAGAATTTTTTTTTTTTTCAAACTCTAAAGAAGTAGCTAAAAGGCATTTGGTCCCTTGCTACGTGAAGGTGAAACAAAGAGCTTCATCCTGTCAAAATTTCTCACTTGCTCTCTGCCATGTAAAAATGGGACAAACCATGTGAAAATGGGAAGAAAAAAAGATTTGCTGCCAAGTCATTTAGGAAACCAACCCACCAAGCGGAACAACCCGTAGCAAAATGAAAAATTGAATTCGAATTCAAATATGCTTTCTCACGGCAGGACTAGCAAGCATTTGAAGGCATGTTTGCCTATTCTTCAAAAAGATTTGAAAGTTAATGAAAACTTTAGCAAGTTCATGGGCATTCACATAGGCAAACATCACTTTGTACAATGGAGAAAATATGGTAGGCATCAAAGGCAGCACACAGGAAGAAGCAAAAAGAAATAAGGGGCATCCCACAAACTTCAGAGTGCATTCCTCACCTGTGGTGCCATAAATTAACGCTTGTCCAAACAATCGAATGGAAGAGAGGTCTATTGCCAGGACAGCCTGCATGGAATAATTAAACCAATCAGTTGCAGTTCAGAACTTCAACCCACTCCAAAATCAAACCCAGAAAATAGAAAACGAAAAGGGGGAAACCTACTCGATCTCTTCTCCTCTTCGTCTTGATTTTCTTTCGACCTACAAAGAAAGCACACGAGCAAAAAGAATGAAGGCAGTAGAAAGAAGAAATCATGACCTCATAAAAAAAAAAACAAGAGTCCTTACGGTTTAGGGAGGAAAAAAAGATAAATTGGAACAAATCAAAAGGAGTTTGAACTCTATCAATCTCACCCATCTTCCTTTGGAAATCAACGGTTGACAAACCTGAAAAGAATTCCAAAACATTACGAAATTATTTGAAGCCCAAGTATTACGGTTCCTGCTGGATGAAAACCACCTGTTTTGAGTCAAGAAAATGAGGACTTCCGAAGCAATTACACAAGAGGGGGCCTGGATAAAGATGCATCACACGTGGGAGTTTAGACACGTAGAAAAGAAAGTCTTTGGACTTGGAAGAGTTACATAGAAAAAAGGGAGGAGTAAAAGCTTGTTGTCAGAATGTTTGAAAAATCAAAGTGGGTTCAAAGTCCCATTCTTTTTTTAATGGTGTTGAAAATAAAAAGAAAGGTTCTCTAAATAAGTTTTGACCTATACACCTCATGTGAGATAGATTTTGAGTCCCATTTTTTAATGAAAGGAAAAGCAAACCTCTTTCCACTTTGAACTAAAGTACTTCACGTGAAGTTCAAGTGGGGAAAAAAAAGTGGATGTGACATGCTCCTAAAAAACCCTCCCAGTTTGTCATACTCAAATTAATGGGTCATTTACATTACCCATTAATTATTCAAATCTAATCCAAATGGCTCCTCATTTTCCTAAAAAGTCTAAACACAAAAATCATTCAAGTTTTTATGAACTACGCTGGTTTGATTCCGTTAAGGATACGTAGGCAGTCTGATATCAATTTTCAGACACAACCATGATATCAAGTTTTTATGAACTACGCCGGTTTGATTCCGTTAAGGATACGTAGGCAGTCTAATATTAAAATTTTAGACGCAACCGTGAAGTTGAAATCAAGACGAATCCCTGGTTTATATAAACTAAATTCACTTCTGTTACTTTGACCAAGTAATTACAAATTCTACGAAGAGTAAAAGAGAAGCGAGCCGCTTCAAATTTCAAATGGCATGAAGCCGCATCAAATCACAAAAGGCATGAAGCTGAAGAAAAATCTCAAATGGCATGAAGCCGAATCAAATGCTCCAATGACTTAAAGTCCTTGCCTGTATGAGCTAAAACTGCACAAGGCATTATTGCTCCAATGGCTTAAAGTCCTCGCCTGCATGAGCTAAAACTGCACAAGGCATTAATGCTCCAATGGCTTAAAAGTCCTCGCCCACATGAGCTAAAACTGCACAAGGCATTAATGCTCCAATGACTTAAAGTCCTCGCCTGCATGAGCTAAAACTGCATAAGGCATCAAAATCAAACAAGTACCAAATACCAAGGAACTACAAGTGACTTGATCCCTCAACGAGGGTACGTAGGCAATCTAGGGCTCTATCTAGATGCAGTCACAAAATCAAATAAACATCTAAATTCCCAAGTTACGATTTATTCATATTAGAATCAAAGGGTGTTCATTTCCCAAATGAAAGGTTGTAATTAATAGGCGCGTAGCCTAGAATGGGTCGAACTCGAATTAATAAAACCCTCTTCGAAAAATGAACGAGGGTGAAATTGTGTCGAGTGAATTATTTGTTTACATATTATGTACAATTTTTGCTCAACATAATTTTTGGCACGCCCAGTGGGACCCATTTTCCCTTTCATCTCTAATTTTAAAGATAATTAATGTGCTATGTATTTTCTTTTTTTTTTACAGAAAAAGGAAGCATGGCACCACAAGTTACTGTTTACTTCCATGAACTCTCTGCTGCATTCAAACTTGGACATGGAGAACGTGCTTGTCGCCGAATCTCATTCACTATCAATGAAGCACCAACTAGCTGCAACATGGTGAAGGCTAAGGTAGCAACAAAGACAAACAAGGCGGCTGTAAAAGTCATCAAGGTTAGACCGAAAAAATGCCCATCCAAGAACGCCCTAAGGAACGCAAGGAAGAGAGCAGCACGAGCTCTTAGGAAGAAGATTGCTAAGGAGTGTGTACTTGAAGATATTGAAATCATCTCAAGGGAGCTTCTTGGAGCTATTTCATCTAAGGACACCAAGGTCCCTCGACGCAAGATTGTCAAAGTGACATCATCACCACTTACCAAGGTTCCCGTCATTACTCAAATCATGATTGGAACAATCCCAATCACTTTACCTACAACGGAGTTGGTCATGATGACCTCCGTCGAGGAAAATGAAGAAATCTTGCCAGTAGTGTCTGGAAATGTTCAACAAAAGGCCAAGGCCTATGAAGTTGTCGAGAAAGGTAACAACATTCAATTCGAGGGGCCTATCACACGTGCAAGGGCCCAAGTATTGGCAAACCATTCTCCCGAGAGTTCATCTTCCCTTGGAGATATTCTTGGAGGAAACAAATATTTTTTCCAAGAAGAGATTCCTAGAGTAATGACTCAATTCCAAAGGTTGGAGATAAATGAAGATGTCGAATCTGAGAACATGCAAGTTCTGATGACTGGTGCATCAAATATAGAAGAACAACTGCTAGAAATGCAACGAAAACTAGCAGAAAAAGAAGCACAAATGGCAACTTTGGTAGCTGATAAGGAAGCTGAAATTGCAACTTTAGCAGCTTAGTTAGCCGCTCAAGCTAGCATAAATAATGCTGGAGAAAGAGCAAGGAAAGAAACAGAAGGAGAAAGTTCCGGTAGCCAAATTACGCATCAAGATATCAATGCAATTTTCGCTGAAAAGATTCGTGAATTTCAAATGTCTTTAACAACACCAATTCTTGGATACCGAAAGCCTTATCCAGCTCACTATGACACAGTGCCATTTCCCCAAGGGTATCAAAAACCGAGCTTTGATAAGTTTGATGGTTTAAGTGGTTCTCCTCAAGAACACTTAGCTCATTTTTACTCAGCTTGTGGGGAGACATCGCAGTCGGATCCCTTATTGGTTCGGCAATTTGTTCAGTCACTAAGAGGGTCTGCTTTCACATGGTACACTCAGTTAGAGCCCGGATCTATTATAACATGGGATGATATGCAAAGAGCTTTTCTAGCTCAATTCGTCAGTTCAAAGAAGAAAGTCACGTTAATGGATTTAGCTCAAACAACACAAAGGCTTGGAGAAAGCGCGAGCGAATTCATCACAAGATGGAGGAGCCTTAACCTACAATGCATGGAAAAGATTTCCGAATTTTCGGCAGTGCAAATATGTTACAATAACCTCATCCCTGAGATTGCAACATTTGTAGGAATTGCGGAGCCTCGAACTTTCGACGAGTTGGTATCCAAAGCAAGCAATGTGGAGAAGCAGATGTCTCGAAAAAATGTGATTGGAAAGATGATTCAAGACTTAGAAAAGAAGTCTGACATCAAGAAGGGGGATAACAAAAGAATGTCGAAGAAAGGAGATTCTATGGCGACATTTGTCAAAGTAGACAAGAAAAGTGACAATGTAAAAAGAAAAGAAGAAACCAAGGGGACGAGGAGGCTTTCGCTTAAAGAAAGAAAAGAAGTTAAATATAGTTTTGATGATGAAGATGTTGGAACTATCTTCGATGAACTTCTTGCAGCAAAGATGATCACGCTTCCTGAACCGAAGCGTCCCGCTGAAGTAAACAAGACCGATGATCCAAAGTATTGTCGATATCATCGACTCATCAGCCATACGATAGATGACTGTTATATCCTTAAGGATATAATTCAGGAAAAAATCAACAAGCATGAGATCGAGGTGGATTCATCCTCGAAACATCAGACGGCAACGTCCAATATGATCGAAGGAAAGTCAACACCTTCCGCTCCATTACCAGAAGGGGCAATCCCTGTAGGATTCCATGTCGATAATGAAACCACAGTTGACTATGCTTATCCTAGCATACCTCGTTCCGGAAATCCAAAAATTCCAACTCTGTACGAGCTCATGACGGCTCCAAGTTTTGATGTTTGGGAGGATTCGTCATCGCTTGAATCCGAAGACGAGTGGCAAACCATCAGTGAAAAGAAGGTGAAAAAGATTGCTAAACGTCTTTCTTCCACAAAGCGATCAAAAGGAAAATTATGGGGTAGACCACCCTCAAAGGATGGAAAGAAAAAGAAGAAGAATACTCAAAGAAAGTCTAAAGTCTTTCAAGATGATGAGTACAAGCAGCCTTTCAGAGCACCAATAACCCTTGGAGACTACCTCCCTCCAAAACTTTTTAAGAGTAAGGGAGGTGAGGAAGAAATTGGAAATTGTCGCACAACTTCATGTGAAATCCACAACGATGATGAAGTAGATGAAATAACTCTACGCTCTGGCCAAAGGATCCCGTCCGCAGACAAAAAAGAAGGAAAAGAAGTAGTTGATTCAGTCAAACATTCTGATCAATCAAGTGCAAGACAAGTTCCAGTCATTACTACTGTAGAGCCTGCGGTAGAAATTTCGGTCTCAAACACAAAAGCAAGTACCTCTAAGAGACATGCAAAAAATGTATTACAATCCCAAGATGGAAAATATGACATCGTCGACCATCTTAAGCGCATTCCATCTCTTCTTAGTGTGTACGATGCTCTGAAAATGTCAAAGGAGCTTAGAGAAGCACTCATTACGGCTTTGACAAATCCTGAAGTATTTGAAACAAACTTCAAATTTGCAGAAGTAGATACAACGTTGCCAAAGTATTGCGCTTGCTGCCTCGCAAGTATCACATTTGATGAAGATGACCTTATACTTGGAGACGAGTATCATAATCGACCTTTGTACGTCAGTGGACTAGTGGGAGATACATCGATAAATCGAATCTTGCTTGATTGTGGATCAGCAATGAACCTGCTTCCTCTTCGAACACTTCGAGCTTTGGGGATTAATGTTCGTCAACTAACACCATCAATGTTAACTATTCAAGGTTTCAATCAAGTGGGACAAAAAGCAATGGGAACGATAGCCTTACAAATGGAGATAGGAGAGTTATACTCCGACGCCCTTTTTCATGTAATCGATGCTAACACATCTTACAATGTTTTATTAGGGCGTCCATGGCTTCATACATATGGTGTTGTTCCTTCTACACTCCATCAGTGCTTCAAGTTTTTGATAAATGGCGAAGTCAAGACAGTTCTAGCGGATACCGACCCATTTAAGGGTGAAGAAGTGAATTATGCAGATGCAAAATTCTACAAACAGTCAAAGGTCACTTTTTCACAACCAACAAAAGATGAAGTAGTGCAGAAGGAATCACAATCACCAACTGTGGAAAAGGCAAAACCATCAAGGGTGGTCAAAATTACGAGTGCTAAAACTCCAAAATCCAAAAAAGTAGTTCTCAATCGCTTGTTTAAAGATCAAAGAGAACCTGATGAGAAAGCAATGGAACAAATCCAAAATGCATTTGAAGCACTCATGACCAGCTACACGAAGCCTTTACGCAGAATTAACCAATCAATTCCTGGAAGCAATTTGATAGTCTCAACAAATTTACAAAGGAATGATGGTCGACATGGTCGCATTGTTTCGTTCAAAAGAAATGAGTCCTCGTCAAAAATTCCATTAAAGATAAAAGCGAAAAGGCATAAAGCTAAAAGTGTTATCAATGTCACAGTGCACCAAGGAAATGGAATGCTCAAAGCATTTGTCTCGGAAACCAAGAATCATGAGTTTGAAGGCTTTACTAATCTCGAGAAAGCAATGTTAACTGAAGAAGAGTCCAATAGCAAGCCACCTCGAGTCTCAGTCTTCCAACGACTTGGTAAAATCGCCAACTCTCAGCCTAAGAAATCTCATAAAAGCAAAAAGTGGAGAGTCAAAAGCCAAAAGGTGAAGATAAACCAAGATAAAAATAATGATGCAGAAGAGGAACAAGACGTTGTTCAAGTTAGCATGATCGGTAGCAAAGAAAGAAGCAAGGAGTCTGATAACGAGCCAATTAAGCTTGTTAGGCAATTTCCCACCGGCTTTTCTGTCAAAAAGAAAAATGGGCAAAATCGTGTTTGCGCAAGCTTCAGAACTCACAACAATGCACCGCCACTTCTAAGTGAAGCTTATGAAATGGATGAGGAATCAAGCATAGAAGAGGAGGTTCATAATGTTGCTCAAGTAAACTGTGTTACCATTGAAGATGAAAAAGATGAGAATGGTGATAACTCAACCGAGTTTATTAACAACGTTCAACCGGCACCACCTCAAATAGAAGACGGGGGGCAAGCCACTGTGGATGAACTCCGAGAAATCAATCTCGGAACAGATGACGAGCCAAAGCCTGTATTTGTAAGTGCCCTACTAACACTGGAAGAATTAGAAGATTACAAAAGTCTTCTCCAAGATTACCGAGATGTGTTTGCATGGGGCTATCAAGATATGCCTGGTTTAGACACTAAGGTGGCAGTTCATAAGCTGGCTGTATCAAAAGAAAGGCGTTATGTTAAACAGGCACCTCGACGTTTTCGACCTGAGCTTGAAGTACAAATTAAGGCTGAAATTGACAAACTGATAGATGTTGGGTTTATCAGGGAAGTACGGTACCCTACGTGGCTCGCCAGTATTGTACCGGTAAAGAAGAAAAATGGACAAATTCGTGTCTGCATAGATTTCAGAGACCTTAATGATGCATGTCCAAAAGATGAGTTCCCACTTCCAATAACTGAATTATTGGTAGACGCCACAACTGGTTTTGAGGCTCTATCTTTCATGGATGGATTTTCAGGATACAATCAAATTAAAATGGCACCTGAAGATGAAGAACTTACAGCATTCCGCACTCCGAAAGGAATCTACTGCTACACTGTAATGCCGTTTGGACTAAAAAATGCAGGGGCCACATACCAAAGAGCCATGAGAATTATTTTCAGTGACATGTTGCATAGCACCATCGAATGTTATGTAGACGATCTTGTCGTCAAAACAAGAAAAAGGGAACGTCATTTGAACGACTTGAAGAAAGTCTTTGACAGACTCCGAAAACATCAATTAAAGATGAATCCTTTGAAATGCGCATTTGGAGTGGCTTCTGGAAAATTTCTTGGCTTTGTGGTAAGGTACCGGGGAATTGAAGTCGACCCTTCAAAAATCAAGGCAATCATGAAATGCCTCCTCCTCGAAACCTGCGAGAGCTACGAGGACTACAAGGAAGATTGGCGTACATCAGGAGATTCATCTCAAACTTATCTGGGAGATGTCAACCATTCACAAGGCTGATGAAAAAGGATGTGCCTTTCGTGTGGGATGACACGTGTCAAAACGCTCTCAGTAGCATTAAAGAATATCTTTTGAAACCTCCAGTATTAATGGCTCCAATCAAAGGGAAACCTTTAATTTTGTATATCGCAGCACTTGAACGCTCACTGGGGGCAATGCTTGCTCAAAACAATGAAGAAGGAAAAGAAAATGCTCTCTACTATTTAAGTCGAACGCTTGTAGGGGCAGAGCAAAATTACACCCCTATTGAGAAGGTTTGCTTGGCCTTAGTTTTCGCTGTACAAAAACTACGACATTATTTATTGTCACACAGCATTACTTTGATATCTAAAGCGGACCGGCTTAGATACTTGATGTCAAAACCAGTGTCATCCGGTCGTCTTGCAAAATGGTCTTTGCTACTATCGGAATTTGAAATCAAGTATGTCTCTCAAAAAGCTATAAAGGGACAAGCACTAGCTGATTTCTTAGCAGCTCATCCTGTTCCCGACAACATGGAGTTACCAAGCGATTTGCCGGATGAAGAAGTATTCTCGACATATGTTTCTCAATGGCAACTTTACTTTGACGGAGCGGCAAGGAAAAAAGGCGCGGGGGCAGGTATTGTTTTCATTACACCATGTGGAGGCCTAATCCCGTATTCATTTTCGCTCATAGAGTTATGTTCAAACAATGTGGCAGAATACGAGGCACTTATCATTGGACTTGAAATTGCACTCGAACTACATGTTGATTGCCTTCAAGCTTATGGTGATTCACAACTAATCATCAAGCAAATGAATGGTCAATATGCTGTGAAAAATGAAAATCTAACCTTGTATCATAAAAGAGCAAAACACTTGGCGTCACAATTCCAAGAAATCAACATTGCTTACATTCCAAGGTCTGAAAATAACAAAGCCGATGCATTGGCAAAACTAGCGGCATCTTTAACTCTCCCTGAGGAACGAGAAGTTAAAATTACAGTGGGAGAACGACATTTACTTCCTTCAACACTAGAGCGGATTGAAGAAAATCATGAAGTCAATGCGGTTACAGTCCTGGAAGTAGATGAATGTTCAGATTGGCGGCAATCTTTGATTGACTATCTTCAAAATGGAAAACTACCAACTGATCCCAGAGGAAGAGTTGATGTACGAAGAAGGGCCAACCGATTTGTGTATATGAATGACACATTATACAAAAGATCATTTGACGGAATATTGCTAAGGTGTTTATCAAAAGAAGAAGCGACCTATGCTCTCTCTGAAACTCATGCCGGTATTTGCGGAGCCCATCAATCTGGACCTAAGCTTGCAGCTCAATTGAAAAGACTTGGGTATTACTGGCCTACAATGGTTCAAGATGCGATGAAACATGTGAAGTCATGTCAGGCATGTCAAATACATGGAGACTTCAAACACCAAAATCCATTACCCCTCCATCCGACCATCTTGTCTTGGCCATTCAATGCATGGGGCTTAGATGTGATAGGCATGATAAGCCCAAAATCGTCTCTCCAACATCAGTACATCCTAGCAGGCACGGATTATTTCTCAAAGTGGGCTGAGGCAATACCGTTGAAAGAAGTGAAAGCGGAAGATGTTGCAAATTTCATAAAGAAAAACATAATCTATCGCTACGGAGTCCCGTCCAAAATAATCTCAGACAACGCCCTCTACTTCAAGTGTAGGGCCATGGATAATCTTTGCAAAAAGTACAACATTCAACAAGCCTTCTCCGCAAGTTACAACCCAACCGCCAATGGTCAAGCAGAGGCTTTCAACAAAGTGTTGTGCAACATCCTAAAAAAGATGGTGGCAAAGAACAAAAGAGATTGGCACGAACGCCTTCCCGAAGCATTATGGGCCTATAGGACCACCGTCCGTACATCCACTCAATGTACTCCATATAGTCTGGTGTATGGATCAGAAGATGTGCTACCCTTGGAAATTCAACTACCTTCCTTAAGAGTAGCCACACAACTGACAAATCCTGAGGAAAATGTAAAAATCAGGCTAGCGGAACTTGAAGCACTTGATGAAAAACGACTTGCAGTGCAACAAAGACTTGAAATCTATCAAGCTCAAGTGGCAGGTACATTCAACAAAAAGGTTAAGTTTAGATCATTCTCTGTTGGAGATTTAGTCTTAACCGTCCGAAGACCCGTCGTCGTCACCAGAAAGATGCAAGGAAAATTTGAAGCCAAATGGGAAGGACCGTATGTTGTTACAAAAGTCTTCACAAAAGGTGCCTACGAACTCTCTAACGCCAATGGGAAATGCATATACCCATGTGTCAACGGAAAGCTCATGAAGAAGTTCTACGCATAAACAGTGCCTAACGAACTCCGAGATGGAAGCAAGTGCAGAGGAAGCGAGCAAGAAAAAAATCCTTTCCTCTGAACTACGTATGACTTGATCCCTCAAAAAAGGATACGTAGGCAGCCTATCATTAAAAGTGGGTGCAGTTATAAAAAAAAAAATCAAAATCAAAATCAAATCCCGAAAATTAAGGGGTGAACTACGTTCGGCTTGATCCCTTCATAGGGTACGTAGGCAGTCTAGCTTTATTACTAGATACAGCCGTAAAAATCATTTTCCCAAAATCAAGGGGTGAACTACGTTCGGCTTGATCCCTTCATGGGGTACGTAGGTAGTCTAGCTTTATTACTAGATACAGCCGTAAAAAAAGCCACTTTCCCGAAAACAAGGGATGAACTACGTTTGGCTTGATCCCTTCACAGGGTACGTAGGCAATCTGATCCCCAAAATTAGATGCAGCCATAATTCATCAAAAATTATATATTTGTCCCCCAACGGAATTAGCAGTTGTTCAAATTGTCATATGCTAATTTTGGTTTGAACTCTTCCCAGGCGAGAGTTGCATAGGTGATTTTCACTTGTGTAGGGTGATGAAACAAAGAGGAGTCCAATGCATTGAAAAATTGTCATGCATGCTTAATTACGAAAAAAAAAAAAAAAATCCACAGCAGCTGTACTTGACCAAAAATTTGAAGCAACAGCTATGTGTTGGTACAGCTATCTACAAGGAACCATGCCGTGTAGACTAAAAACTAAAAGTGGCAGCTATGTTTTGTGCAGCTATGTTATGTTTACAGAAACATGCCATAAAAAAAAAAAAGGAAAAGAGAGACACCTGTTAAACATAAAGGAAAGGAGGTACTCGTTACAAGATTGCCAATTAAAGCATATCTATATATAGGTAAAGGTACGACATTCAACTAAAGCATTTCTATATATATATATATATATAGAAGAAAGGGTACGGCATGCTGAACATAGCACGTGAACTGAGCAAGGGCGATGGAAAAGTAATATGGTTTGAATAACATAAAAAATTCAAATAAAGTTCAAACGTACTGGGTTCAATAAACCCATTATTCTCAACCGAAGTTCGCTCAAAAGAATCAGCAAGGAAGAAAGAAGAGGAAAAGCTAAACTTAAATATCCCAAATTGCAGAAATGCAAAACAGAAGGAAACAACTTAAAGCCTACTCCGGTTTGCTGCAAAAGTGGAGCAGGGAAGCGATTGAATTTAAAATTCCTTCTTCTGCAGATTTGTTCAATGTTTCAGCACGCACATCTGGGAGAAGCCCTTCATTCGCATCAATCCGGGACTGACGAAATTCTACATCCAATTTCTTCTGTCGCTCAATTGAAGCTTTAAGGTCACTCACACGACGCTTAACAGCAAGTCTTCCAGAATCATATTGTTGACGAAGAACACGAGCAATCTCCTCTGCTTCTTTAACAGGCAATTCTTCAGTTTCAATTTTCTTAAGCTCCTGAATGGAATTAGTTAACTCTGACTCCAAGGCCTTCTTAGTTGACAAACACTCATCATGTCGACGAAACAAATCACGAATCTGATTACCTTGATCAATAATCCCATCATTAGTAGAAATCTGAGAAGCACATATAAAAACATGGCGAACAGTTTTTTCAAACCACTCAAGCTCTGTTCGACCAGATTCCAAAAGGTTAATAATGGGACGCAAAACATCAAACACCAGATTCACTTCCTCACGACAGCCAAGAATTTCTGTAGGTGAGTTGCAAGAGGAAAGTTTGACAAAAATATTCTCTACTTCACCAATGATATATCCTTGCCTAAGATTGCTAACCTCCGAGCCAAACAAAACATGGATGGATGTTTTCACTTCTTGCAAAGATGATGGAACAACTTCATCTGGCACATAAGCAGCTGACTTCTCCCCATAAGGCTGGTTCATTACCTTCACATGAGAAGATGGTGCATTCAAATTTTCAGATACCATTTCTGGAATAAAATTATCTGCATCAACAGCAATTTCGGCTTCAATATTTGTACCACTACGGTCATCAGGTTTCTCATAACGAGCACGCTTAAAATTCACATCATGATTACTCCCTAAAGAGGACCCTGATGAAGAAAAATCCAGGATAGCCTTACATTTCTCGTCAGCCGTTGCATTCCTGTTCTTAGAAAAACCTGAACTCTGACCAACTGCTTGCAAGCTAGGTGACTTCTCAATTCCCACCTCAGAAAGCAAAAACTCTTTTCTCAAACCTGGAGTTATGTCTCTCAGAACTGACACACTAAAAACTGTCTTTTTATTAAGAGGACGCTTATTGAAGATAGCATAAATATCAGCCAAAGAAATCCCAAGATATGTTACACAAGAAATCCTCCACCACTTGCAATACCAATAGGTACAGATCCCTTGATGTGTTGAACATGGAACATAAAAAAGAGATCCGGTGTTCCTTTTAAGAAGCACCGTCTGCGCTTCGAACATAGCCTCAACACTACAATTTTGTCTACTAGAAACACCAAATGCTAAATTGTTCGTTGGAACTCCTTGATCAAAGCCAAATTGACGAGCAAATCTGTTAGGAAAATATGGTTCTAGCCAAAGGTGTTCACCAATTCTGACAGGAAGCTTTGCAGTGCGAACACAGACCAAAAATTCAAAATAATCATCAGATAGGTCTTCATTATCCATCAAAGAACAACCTTTCTCTTCCACAAAAACGGTTGGGCGATAAACAACAGATTTGTTACTCCGAAAAATAAACCTGGCTTGAGATATATTAACCTCCCTGGGTTCAATGCCCGCATATCTCGCCAATTGAGGATAACCCTTAGGAAAATCATTGTCAGGACGAGAACGGTATAAGTATGGAAAATGCTCCCCTAACCAACCGACAATATAGTGAACTGGCATGGAAATATATGTGAATCCAGGTCCCCTCGGACAAGAAACGATATCCCCAAGGCCGCGATAAATATAGCCAAGAACAGTTGGCGCAAGAGAGACTTTAGAGCCCTGCGCCATTAAACAAGCCATGGGAAAAGTCTCGGGTCTCACTTTACCGCCCTTTAATGGCAAAACAAATCTGCAAAGCCAGAATACCAAAAATGCAGCCAAGGCCCCTTCTTTTGTGACTTCCAGCAAGATTCTTCGGGCTTTAAAGATCTTTTGCTCATTCGGGGACATCCGCTGATTTTTCTCACCATAGCCCGCATAAACTATTTTTCCTCGATAAAAATGGTCCAACCATTGATTCCAAAATATATGTTTCTGCCCATAAAATTTGCACAATTGGGAATGAATTCTCAAAAGTTCAGGAAGAGTAGACGGGTAAGTTTCTTTCTTGCACAGGTCATCATTTGGAGGAATAAACTCTTCATAAGGAGCACCAAGAATTGGTAAACCACATATCACCTTCAAGTCATATAATGAAATGCTCATTTCCCCATTTCCCTGGTGGAAGGTGTTGGTCAAAGGCCCCCATAGCTCACAGAAAGCTTTCCATACATTAGAGGAGTATTTGTAAGGATAACGAGACACTGCCACAGCACCATAAATATTTGCCTGACGCAGCACACTTGCATAAGTTCGTAAAGTAGTCTCTGTCCACTCCAGCACACCAACTTGAAAAGTAGCACAACCTGTGACCTTGACACTCAAACCCCAATCTGTCTTCTCTCGGATCATTCTGTGTAAAAGCGGGAAAAAATTTGGATCAACTTTAAACTTGGTGTCTCCATCAGCCTCATTATTCACTTTCATCAGAGTATAAGCCTGAAATAAATCGCCCTGATGCCGACCAACCTTGATAGCACCATCTTCCGGAATAAAATCAAGATGACCAGAGTTCACTTTGGAAGGAAGAAACCAAGTGGGAGGATCACTGAAAGAAAAGTTGTAGTTAAGTGAAGCCAACGGAGAAGAACGCCTGTACCCTAAACCCGTGGCAAACTCTTTCCCGGCTATGTCAACAGCTCGTTGAGTACAAATGTGGCCATCTGTATTCGTTCCCTGAAATGCATAATATAGCATTGGTCAAAACCTCAGTATACAATACGATCATATCAAGCCTTATACGCTCAAAATAAATTCACGCATAAGGCTTGAGAGGGCAATCTGTTGAACAACAAAAATATACAACAAAAAAATAAAGTCCATACAAATTGGGTCAAATTACAAGGCAAAACAAAAATGTGATCCAGCCAAAAAAAAAAGAGGATGGGCTTTACATACAAATTAATATCCATAAGTAAATAAAATAAAAAAAATAAATCTGAATGTCTTCCTACAAAAGGGGGAGGAAACTGTGCAAAGCCGTTTTTTTTCCTGCAAGCCATGAAAAAAAAACTGCATAGTTAGTGGGAGAAGTTAAGGGAAAGTGACAGGAGGTTAGAACCTCCATTTTCCCCCACGTAACAAATTCTAGAGCTTTCTTGGGACACGTATAAATAGGCATCACCTGCAGCAAGTAAAGGGACACAGAAAAAAGAGGGGAAACTCTGCCGAAAATAAGAGCAACTTTTAGAGAAAATACCAAAAGCAACAAGGTGCTGCCAGGAAAGAGAGCAAGCTATTCAACCATTTCGTGCTTTCAAGTCAAGATTTAAAGAAGAACATTCATCACCAGGTATGAAACAAGTTCTATTTAAATTATTATTTTCTCTTGTTATGTTGCAGAAAGAACAAAATGAGAGCAGAGACCACAGCAAATAAAAAAGCATTGTAGCAGCAAACACAAAACTGAAAAGCAGTAGAGAAACAAAAAATGAGGAAAGGGAAACAAGCAAAGGCATATAAGGCCTTTGTCTCTTTGTTTGGCATACTTCACCAATCAAATGGAGGTGGAGACTCTGAACAATCCACCGACTTCCTACAAACTGCAGCAGAAATAATCTCCAAGAATCCCATGAATTTCTTCGGGGTGGCCTAGACCACCCCGTGAAGTTTAAACCAAGTCTAAATGGTCTACCCCTTTGCCAAATTGTCAAGTGCAGTTTCAAAGTTCTAGGCTTAAGTCCCCGAGAAGTAAGACAGCAAAGAGGCAACATATACAAAGATGCAACTCAAAGAGAAGAAATTATTATGTTTGGTGTTTTTGCTACCCACGGGTACAAAGCATTGAGGATGCCTTTGGCTAAAATTTATATGAAAACTTCCCTTGACCGATTCATGCTTGGAAATTCCCCAATTCAAGAAGAAAAGTAGGAAAACATACTGCAAAAGAATACTAAAGGAAGAAAAGTTTATATAAAAGCTAAAGAAGGTGGATATCATATTTGGAAAAGCTAGAGGGAGTAAGGCCACGTGATTGACAAATAAAGACATCTTTCTGTAAAAGCAAAAGAGGTGACCGACTCATGCTTGGGAAGTTCCCTAATTCAACACCTGATAAAGACAAATGAACAATGTGGATGCCATTTTTTTTTGTCAAATATTGGGTCAAAATATTGACCAAAAGCATTGAAATGAAACTGTCAATATGCTACAAGACAAACGGGAAAGAAAGAATTTTTTTTTTTTCAAACTCTAAAGAAGTAGCTAAAAGGCATTTGGTCCCTTGCTACGTGAAGGTGAAACAAAGAGCTTCATCCTGTCAAAATTTCTCACTTGCTCTCTGCCATGTAAAAATGGGACAAACCATGTGAAAATGGGAAGAAAAAAAGATTTGCTGCCAAGTCATTTAGGAAACCAACCCACCAAGCGGAACAACCCGTAGCAAAATGAAAAATTGAATTCGAATTCAAATATGCTTTCTCACGGCAGGACTAGCAAGCATTTGAAGGCATGTTTGCCTATTCTTCAAAAAGATTTGAAAGTTAATGAAAACTTTAGCAAGTTCATGGGCATTCACATAGGCAAACATCACTTTGTACAATGGAGAAAATATGGTAGGCATCAAAGGCAGCACACAGGAAGAAGCAAAAAGAAATAAGGGGCATCCCACAGACTTCAGAGTGCATTCCTCACCTGTGGTGCCATAAATTAACGCTTGTCCAAACAATCGAATGGAAGAGAGGTCTATTGCCAGGACAGCCTGCATGGAATAATTAAACCAATCAGTTGCAGTTCAGAACTTCAACCCACTCCAAAATCAAACCCAGAAAATAGAAAACGAAAAGGGGGAAACCTACTCGATCTCTTCTCCTCTTCGTCTTGATTTTCTTTCGACCTACAAAGAAAGCACCCGAGCAAAAAGAATGAAGGCAGTAGAAAGAAGAAATCATGACCTCATAAAAAAAAAAAAGAGTCCTTACGGTTTAGGGAGGAAAAAAAGATAAATTGGAACAAATCAAAAGGAGTTTGAACTCTATCAATCTCACTCATCTTCCTTTGGAAATCAACGGTTGACAAACCTGAAAAGAATTCCAAAACATTACGAAATTATTTGAAGCCCAAGTATTACGGTTCCTGCTGGATGAAAACCACCTGTTTTGAGTCAAGAAAATGAGGACTTCCGAAGCAATTACACAAGAGGGGGCCTGGATAAAGATGCATCACACGTGGGAGTTTAGACACGTAGAAAAGAAAGTCTTTGGACTTGGAAGAGTTACATAGAAAAAAGGGAGGAGTAAAAGCTTGTTGTCAGAATGTTTGAAAAATCAAAGTGGGTTCAAAGTCCCATTCTTTTTTTAATGGTGTTGAAAATAAAAAGAAAGGTTCTCTAAATAAGTTTTGACCTATACACCTCATGTGAGATAGATTTTGAGTCCCATTTTTTAATGAAAGGAAAAGCAAACCTCTTTCCACTTTGAACTAAAGTACTTCACGTGAAGTTCAAGTGGTGAAAAAAAAGTGGATGCGACATGCTCCTAAAAAACCCTCCCAGTTTGTCATACTCAAATTAATGGGTCATTTACATTACCCATTAATTATTCAAATCTAATCCAAATGGCTCCTCATTTTCCTAAAAAGTCTAAACACAAAAATCATTCAAGTTTTTATGAACTACGCTGGTTTGATTCCGTTAAGGATACGTAGGCAGTCTGATATCAATTTTCAGACACAACCATGATATCAAGTTTTTATGAACTACGCCGGTTTGATTCCGTTAAGGATACGTAGGCAGTCTAATATTAAAATTTTAGACGCAACCGTGAAGTTGAAATCAAGACGAATCCCTGGTTTATATAAACTAAATTCACTTCTGTTACTTTGACCAAGTAATTACAAATTCTACGAAGAGTAAAAGAGAAGCGAGCCGCTTCAAATTTCAAATGGCATGAAGCCGCATCAAATCACAAAAGGCATGAAGCTGAAGAAAAATCTCAAATGGCATGAAGCCGAATCAAATGCTCCAATGACTTAAAGTCCTTGCCTGTATGAGCTAAAACTGCACAAGGCATTATTGCTCCAATGGCTTAAAGTCCTCGCCTGCATGAGCTAAAACTGCACAAGGCATTAATGCTCCAATGGCTTAAAAGTCCTCGCCCACATGAGCTAAAACTGCACAAGGCATTAATGCTCCAATGACTTAAAGTCCTCGCCTGCATGAGCTAAAACTGCATAAGGCATCAAAATCAAACAAGTACCAAATACCAAGGAACTATAAGTGACTTGATCCCTCAACGAGGGTACGTAGGCAATCTAGGGCTCTATCTAGATGCAGTCACAAAATCAAATAAACATCTAAATTCCCAAGTTACGATTTATTCATATTAGAATCAAAGGGTGTTCATTTCCCAAATGAAAGGTTGTAATTAATAGGCGCGTAGCCTAGAATGGGTCGAACTCGAATTAATAAAACCCTCTTCGAAAAATGAACGAGGGTGAAATTGTGTCGAGTGAATTATTTGTTTACATATTATGTACAATTTTTGCTCAACAATGGACTAGCTAGAGGGTTCTTCTCCACACATGAGACACTTGCACATACACCAATTTTCAGTTGTTCTTTTGATAAATCATGAAACTCAACACCCCAGGTTAATTAAGTCCGCTTCAATTAACCTTCAAGTTCTCCTTAAGTTATTGAATTGGATGGGAAAGTGCATACAACAATTCAAGCATTCTTCAAAAGTCCTTTACGTGAACAGCACAATAAAGATACAATCAAAGATCATTAAGCATTATTAAAACTATAAGTATTGACGAGGCATTCGTTACTATGATGAGCATGAAACTCCTGCCAAGAATTCATTTAACGCGATCGTTTATAAGCGACCTCCACTACTTGTGAATATAAGTTTGTAACTATTAGGTGAAACTCCTTTATACTCTAGCATCACATTCATGCATGCAATCTAAGTGTGCACTCTTAATAAACATACACGAATAAGTTATCAATCAAGCAGTTAAACAAATTGAATTCACAACTTATGAAATCACAACTGAAGGTAATCAATTCATATTGCAAGTATGTTCATGGCTTTGAATTCCCCCTAGCTAAGGGGGGGTTTAGTTACTCATAATTGCAACAAAATCAAAAAATAACAAAGTAGACATTGAAAGCAAGAACGAAGTACACCTAAAACGCTCCAAAGTTTCAAGCTTGAAACGCCAAAGACCTTCGTTTTCACCACCTTGTTGCAGCATAAGTGTCTAAGGATGTATATGGATATATGGAAATGTTATGAATGCATTTAAGATTGGTGAATGTCTCGGCCAAGGGAAGGGAGTGTATGGAGTAGTGTTTTGAGATATATAGGAAATGGATGGATGAATGGATGAATGGATGGTGCTCACGGCCAAGGAATGAAAGTGTAAGTGTATGGAGTTGTGAGATGTGAATGTAGTGTCTTTGGATGGATTTTTTCTGTTGTTTTTGTTATGGTGAAAGGTGGATGTATTTATAGGCTAGGGAGAGGACCACCATCTAATTAAGGTGGTAGTGGTGTATGTTGTGGTAATGAGTGGATGTAATGGGTGTGGATGAGTGTTTGGTAATGAGTGGATGTAATGGGTGTAGTGGATGGATGTTTGGTAATGAGTGGATGTAATGTGTGTAGTGGGTGAGTGTTTGGTAATGAGTGGATGTAATGGGTGTAGTGGATGGATGTTTGGAGTTGTAGGTCAACACACTTGCACACACACATGCTGATTTCTAGCCTTCAAATCCTCATGTCTCCATGCTTGCACTATCCAATCTTGGCCCAAACATGCTCCAAAATGCTCCAAATAGCACTTTGTTGCTAACTTTGTTATTTGAACCTACAAACACACGAAAATAGCTTAAAGTACTAAAATAACTAGAATTAAACTAAGTAAATGCCAAGAAACAAGCTAACTAAGTTGCATAAATATGCTCTTATCAGATATCAATAAACAAGCTTTGCTTCATTTCAACGTATTGTGTTAAATACACCAAGGCCTTCTTCACTAAGTACTTTGAATTTTTTTCTTTTGTTGAATCTTGTATATTGAAGCTTTGTGAGTGAAGCATGTAGGTTGAGGTAGTGCTCCCTTAATTTCCTAAGTGAGGAAAACTTCTCGGTTGAAGACTTGAAAAAAATCCAAGTCACTGAGTGGTCGTGAGACTTCCAAGTATCAAGGTGCAGTAGCATATGGTAGGAGTCCTCCAAGTCTCCGGTTGAGGGAGTTGACGAAGGAGGTGTCTTACTAGTAACCAAGTTTCCAAAGTAACAAAACTTCATCATTTTCCTTTCTAAGTGGTAGCCCAAAACTCCTCATTCATATATATTTGTTATGAAAGTTGTTAGGCCCAAAGAAGAGGAGGCCTAGGCAATTTTTTTTTTTTTCGAATTTTCAAATTTCCGAATATATATTAAGCTTTATAGGTGAAGCTTTGTAGGTGAAGCTTTGAGGTTGAAGCTTTGTTGGGTACCATGAATTGATTTTGCTTCACACTATCTTGATCAAGATAGTGTGAAGCTTTTGTGTTGAAGCTTTGTAGGTGAAGCTTTTGTGGTGGGTTTTCCGAATTTTTGAATTTTTGAATTTCCGAATATATATATATATTGATAGGAGCATATTTATGCGACTGAGTTAGCTTGTTCTCATGCATTTATGTTGTTATTCCTTAGTTGTTTTAGTGTTTAAAGTCATTTTCGTGCAATTTCAGGTTCTAAGGACAAAGTATGCAATAAGGTGCATTTTGGAGCAGTTTTGGGCTTGGAATGGATAGCACATGCATGGAGCAAAGTGGTTGGACGAAATTAAAGATATAAAGAAGCTAGAAATGTGCCAAGGAGAGGAAGAAAATAAATAGAGGACCAAGGAAGACAAGGAAACCATCAAGAAAGAGGAAAGACTAGTCAAACTTGCCTTATCTTGTCTTTACCTTTTGTAATCTAAATTACCAAAGATTCAGTCACACGAAGGGTTTCTAAATACTTTGGGACATTTCATTACATATTCTACAAGTCCTAAACCTACCTTAAAAAGTCCAAGCCATATCATCCTTTACCATTTCTCTTCCTTGCCGTGCAAGGAAGCCATCCCTTTCCTATTTTCTGCCATAAATCACTCCAATTTCCACCCATGCTGTGCATCATCACCTTTGTCCCTTTCATTATTTCAGATTTCATGCATCATTACATTGAATCATTGCACTCAATTGCTACACCATTCCTTGTTCCCTCCATCATTTCAGATTCATGCATAATTACATTGAATCATTGCACTCAATTGCTACACCATTCCTTGTCCTCTTCATTATTTCAGATTTCATGCATCATTACATTGAATCATTGCACTCAATTGCTACACCATTCCTTGTTCCCTCCATCATTTAAGATTCATGCATCATTACATTGAATCATTGCACTCAATTGCTACACCATTCCTTGTTCCCTTCATCATTTCAAATTTCATGCATCATTACATTGAATCATTGCACTCAATTGCTACACCATTCCTTGTTCCCTCCATCATTTCAGATTTCATGCATCATTGTACTCAATTGCTACACCACTCCATGATCCCCTCTATTGCCATGTTCCCCTCTTTTGTTGTGGGGAAAGCTTTTGTGGGTGAAGCTTTTGTGGTGGGGGAAGCTTTTGTAGGTGAAGTTTTGTGGGTGAAGCTTTTGTTGTTGGTTAAGCTTTTATGGGTGAAATTTTTGTGGGTGAAGCTTTTGTAGGTGAAGCTTTTGTGGTGGGTGAAACTTTTGTAGGTGAAGCTATTGTGGGTGAAGCTTTTGTAGGTGAAGCTTTGTAGGTGAAGCTTTGGAGTTGAAGCTTTTGTTGGGTAACATGAATTGATTTTGCTTCACACTATCTTGATCAAGATAGTGTGAAGCTTTTAAGAATTTGTAGTTGTCCTCCATTGATGAAGCTTTTGTTGGTGAAGCTTTGTTGGGTACCACGAATTGATTTTGCTTCATACTATCTTGATCAAGATAGTGTGAAGCTTTTGAGAATTTGTAATTGTCCTCTATTTATGAAGCTTTGTTGAATTTCCTTTTTTTTTTTTTTTTTGGGGAAACTAGAAATTTGAAAATGTGGAAGAGACAACATATACAAATTTTTCTTCCACATTGTTGAGCAAGAGATTGTGATACAAGCCACACCTTGTAGTAGTCGAAGGTTTGGATGAACCATATAAATTGAATTTGCTTCGAATAGTCTTGAATTTGCCTCGAAGGTTTGAGAATTGTAGTTGCCCTCCATTGATGAAGCTTTTATTGGCACCATAAATTGGTTTTGCTTCACACTGTCTTGATCAAAAGTGTGTGTGAAGTTTTTTAGAATTGTGGTTACCCTCTATTGATGAAGCTCTTGTTGGCACCATAAATTGGTTTTGCTTCACACTGTCTTGATCAAGAATGTGTGAAGCTTTTGAGAATTGTGGTTGAACTCCTTTGATGAAGCTTTTGTTGGCACCATAAATTGGTTTTACTTCACATTATCTTGATCAAGAGTGTGTGAAGCTTTTGAGAATTGTGGTTGATCTCCATTGATGAAGCTCTTGTAAGCACCATAAATTGGTTTTGCTTTACACTGTCTTGATCAAGAGTGTGTGAAGCTTTTGAGAATTGTGGTTGTCCTCCATTGATGAAGCTCGTATTGGCACTATAAATTGGTTTTGCTTCACACTGTCTTGATCAAGAGTGTGTGAAGCTTTTGAGAATTGTGGTTGAACTCCTTTGATGAAGCTCTTGTTGGCACCATAAATTGGTTTTACTTCACACTGTCTTGATCAAGAGTGTGAAGCTTTTTACGAGTTGTAGTGTTTGCATTATTACAGAAGGGAAATGTCTAAAGCAAATGTAAGAGGGCTGAATAGCTTGATCTTCGTATGCCATGCACTGAAGTTGTTGTTGGCTTGCAATAAAACTTTGTTGGTGACTATAACTCTTGTTGGGCATAAGTGCTCCCCTAGTTGAGTTGTCAAGCTTGAGGGTTTTTTATTATTTGTGAATGCTAGAAGTTCACATGTACAAGTTGTACCACTCGTCTTCTGGTAGGTGGAATGAATGGTGAATTGTTTTCATCACTTGGTTAGTGGTACGAAGGTGAGTTCCTTCATCATCTTTCATCACATTTCATCACCTAGTTGGTGGCACGAGGATGAGTTCCTTCTTCACCTGGTTGGTGGCATAAATGGCAAGTTGCCAAATGATATTAGAGTACAGGTTGTGCATTTCATCACCTGGTTGGTGGCATGAAGGAGAGTACGAGTTGTACATTTCATCACCTGGTTGGTGGCATGAAGATGAGTTCCTTCTTTACCTGGTTGGTGGCATGATTGGCAAGTTGCCAAATGATATTAGAGTACTAGTTGTACATTTCATCACCTGGTTTGTGGCATGAACGAGAGTACAGGTTGTACATTTCATCACCTGGTTTGTGGCATGAAGATGAGTTCCTTCTTCACCTGGTTGATGGCATGAGTGGCAAGTTGCCAAATGATATTAGTGTACGGGTTGTACATTTCATCACCTGGTTTGTGGCATGAAGGAAAGTACAGGTTGTACATTTCATCACCTGGTTGGTGGTATGAAGATGAGTTCCTTCTTCACCTGGTTGGTGGCATGAGTGGCAAGTTGCCAAATGATATTGGGCATTGACAGTCCGTTAAGATCAGTACATGCTATGTCTTCTCTTAGGGAGAGTGACTGATCTCGAGTCATTGGTGTAACTGACACCAAGACAAGTACGTAGGTGCTCAATAGAGAATGAGTTCACTGAACGTGATCAACAAGGAGTTCTTATACTCATGTCACATGAGAACTCATGGTTGGGATAATGCAAAGTAGTCCTTTGACCTGAGGCATCATAGTTGTCTTGTAGTTAGGTCCTTGATCTTTGACTATGTCAAAGTCACTCTATCCGAGGGTGTCCACGACATAGTTGGAGTTAAGCCACTTAGCCATGGAGGCAAGTGAATGCGCAACAAATGATCTCTAACCTTCAAACCGTTTGAGGGTGAATACTCTATGATATGATTAAGAATCTCTGGGCAGAGTATGAATGAGATTTAGGAAGTCATTCCAAATCACATTCAAGGTAATCATATAAGTAAATGAATCACATTGGATAGTAGACATGAATAAACTATCAATCCAAACAATGTGGTCAAGAGTATTGTATTAGAAAAAGACCGTATTGCATTGTAATCCTAAATTGAATAGGTTCTCCACCTTTTCTGATTAGCTTGGGTAACCATGACATACTGCTAGGTGTCACTCATAATCACTAAAGGGAGAATTGAAAGTAAGTTTCAATTCACAATCGATTTGAAAAAGTTCTAATCGCCCACTGCCTCGTTAAAAGGAACCTAATGGATCGCACACCGTGTAAGGTAATGCTTGAAGGATTTGACGGAGATGAGTAAGGACAATTAAATGGTTTAATTGTTTATGGCAAGAATTAATTAATATGTTAATTAATCAAATGAATATGTTCGTTTTAAACCTTGAGTTAGTTTTGGGTCTTAAAGCCCAAATTGGGCTTCGAATCGTCAAGCCCATTAGCTTAAGTTGTATGACAACTTAACAAACAAAATTCAAGAAACCCAAAACAGTCCAAAGGCTTGGGAAAACCGGCCATAAAGAGAGGAAGGGCCTTTTGGTCCAAAATGAATACAAAAGTTGAAAGCATAGAAGGGGTATCTTTGCTCCATCCTCATTAGGGTTTTCTAAGGATGAAAAGTGAGAAAAACTCTCTCTCTTTTCTCTCTAGAATAGTCGGCCACCATGGGAGAGTTTACTAGCATTTAACTCTTCCATGGCCACTTATCTTCTTCCTCAACCATCCTTGGTGTCGAAAGGTCTCAAACTTTGGGGACTTTTGGAGAAACCAATTCTTCCATCCATATCCAAGAAGGCATGGAGCCAAGAAGCAAAGTTCCTCTATCCATATCCATGGAGCCAAAGAGTAAGGTGACAAAGGAAAGAAGGCCCTCACATGTGTGATTAACCTTTGCTAAGCAAAGAGGTGCTTCAAAGGTATAAAGTTTCTCAACTCACTTTGTTTTGAGTTGAGTCTTGGTTCACCCTTCTACTAGGCTTTGAATTTCATCGGTAATGTTTTATTTTTGAGTGCATATAAGCATGATTCCACCTTTAATTGCATGCCATAGATGTTGCTCAAATGAACATGTTTTTCACAAAATTTCCTTCATTGTACATTTCATCACTTGGTTTGTGGCATGAAGATGAGTTCCTTCTTCACCTGGTTGGTGGCATGAATGGCAAGTTGTCAAATGATATTAGAGTACGAGTTGTAGATTTCATCACCCGGTTGGTGGCATGAAGAAGAGTACGGGTTGTACATTTCATCACCTAGTTGGTGGCATGAAGATGAGTTCATTCTTCACCTAATTGGTGGCATGAGTGACAAGTTGCCAAATGATATTAGAGTACGGGTTGTACATTTCATCACCTGGTTGATGGCATAAAGATGAGTTCCTTCTTCACCTGGTTGATGGCATAAGTGGCAAGTTGCCAAATGATATTAGAGTACAGGTTGTACATTTCATCACCTGGTTGGTGGTATGAAGATGAGTTCATTCTTCACATTTCATTACCTGGTTGGTGAGAATAAGGGCAAGGTGTCGAGGCACATTGTAGCAAGTGTCGAAGATACAAAGTATATTGAACCATTTCGAAGCACAGTTGGCTTATGTATGGATGTGTTGGAATGTATGATGTTTATGTATGAATGTGTTGGAATGTATGATGTTCATGTATGAATGTGTTGGAATGTATGATGTTTATGTATGAATGTGTTGGAATGTATGATGTTTATGTATGAATGTGTTGGAATGTATAATATTTATGTTGATTGATATAAGTGATGCTTATGAATGTTTTGCTATGCATGAAGGGATCCATGCTATTGATATGTGAACCATGTTGGTTGTAACACTTAGTATCACATACTTTGTGTCAAAGTACACATGTTGATGCTCTGAGTTGGAGTATAAGGGTAGGTCAATGTACACCAAGTGTTCCAGTGCTAGAACACAAAAGACTCAGAAAAAGTTGTCTAAATTCCCTCTTCTTTAAATATTTGCCGAATGGCATGTGTGACAAAAGATCTCAAGCAGTTGAGAGTCAAAACATCTGTAATGTGTATGCCTTCTTATAATAGCATTTCCTTCAATATCTAGTCCTCCACTTTGAAAGAGTGAGGCTTGGCCCCATAGTCATAATAGTCGACGGTACGTTCACCCCTGGTTGTCTTGATACGAACTTTTATCCCTCTTGTTGTAATAGGCTTGCTGAGAGTAAAAATCCTTCCTCTTACCAAGAGACAGATACGTTTATTGACTTAGCAAGTAGTTAAATGAGGCAGGAGATGATGCAATGGGTGTCTGAATGGCCAATATCTCCTCACTTGGTAGAACTTGACTTCCACTTCCCATTTGTTGATAGGTGTTAACCATATGGGGGTTCCCTTGGTATATCCTTGCTTCGGCGGATGCGTGGTTATAAGCCTGTGCCATCACCTCAGAATAAGTATTCCAAGTGTTGACTTTGATCATGTACTTGAAGAAACAATCACGTAGGCCTGCCGTGAAGGCTTTGAAGGCGGTCTTGTCATCTGCCTCAGCGCAACGAGAATACTCATGGCTGAAGCGACCAGCATACTCTCGTAGTGACTCGTCCGGCTTCTGGCGAATAATGTACAAGTCATCTGCATAATGCAAGTGATCGGTCTGGAAGATGTGTTGAGAGACAAACAGTTTCCTCAATTCCTCAAATGAGTCTATTGTCTCAGGTGGAAGACGGCAATACCAGTTTAGAGCTCCGCCAGAGAGGGTGGAAGGGAAGAGAAGACATCCCTCTTCATTGGTGTGCATCCGATATGCCATGGTGGACCTAAAGAGGTTAAGGTGTTCAATTGGGTCATCTCTTCCAGTCTAAAGTTGTAAACTAAGCTTTTGTTTTGTCTTCACTTGAAGGGGGTGTTGGTGATCATTCTTGTGAAAGGGCCAGGCCTGGGTTGGTTCCAGTCAGGTATCTCGGCCTGACGTTCGACTTTCAGCTTGTTTACTTCCTCAAGGAACTGTAGGACAAGGAGGTCCTGAGTGGAGTCATGTGCCACTGGAATTTTCTTTAGTAAGTCTCCATCGCCTCTTGGAAGTAGGAAAGTTTAACCAATGGCGTGTGGTTTTTTCTTGGACTCACCATACTAACTTCTAGGGCGAGTCTGTCGGAATACCTCAGAGTCCTCCGTACCTTCATGTTCCTCTGGGACCTGTCGTTCCTTTCCTAGATTGGCAGCTGGTCTGGGTCGTAGGAGGAGACCGAGTTTTTTAGAAATCATTGGGTCATTGATCTTCGAGCATATGTGGAGGGGATTCTCTCGAAGTTACTTTAGGAAGTCTCGACAGTCACGATAAACGGCTTTCGATCCTTCCAACCCTTCTACAAGGAGGTGTCTTTCTCCACTTCTTCTACTTCGGGTTGAAGCATCTGGGTTGAGAGAAGTCTCATGTTGATCAATGTTTTGATGATTAGCTCGCTCCTCATCAGGGATACCCATGTCGAAGGGATGTGACCCTCCGTGTTGAGGGGCACCCAGATGATGGTTGATGTCCACATGGGCAACGAGCTCGCGTGTTTGGGTACGCCTAATATCGTGAAGCATCTCAAAGAGCTTCTCATACTGCTCTTGCAGGACTTCATTCTTCATTGTTATCTTGTTGTTCTAAGCTTCTAGCTCATCGACTTTAGCTTGAAGAGTAACCCTATTTCCTTCATTCTTTCGTTGCTTCGCATTAGGTGCAAGAGGGGTGTCATTCTGTGTGCTGTGGCTTCAAGGGATGCCTGGTCAAAAGAGAGTGTACGAATGGTGGAAACGAGCTTGGCAAAGCTGAAGAGAGTGGGAATAAGTGTCGTTCCCACAGACGGCGCCAAATGTTGATGCACAAAATCAGCGAGGACTTTGGTACAACAGAAAGTGTTAAGTTTGTGACCTTCGCTAGATTGCTCCAGTCACTAGTGTGGATAAGTAAGTAAATGGATAGGGACATGGAAGCAAACACAAGATGTACGTGGTTCATCCAGATTGGCTACGTCTACAGAGTAGAGGAGTTCTCATTAATTGTGATGGGTTTACATAAGTAAATATGTTCAAGCTCTCCTTGAATGAGTACTAGTGAATGATTTAGTACAAATGACATTCGGCAATATTGTGAGAGAATGATCTTTATTTATAGAAGAGAGTTTTTAGTTTCATTTTGACATTGACACGTGTCGTGTTGTGATTGGCTTCTGATGTTGACATGTGTCGCGCTATGATTGGCTTCTGATGTCGACACGTGTCGCGTTGTGATTGGCCTCCTGGTTGGAGGGAAACTCTTATGGGTCCTTGACGGTATAACGTTGACCGGTGCTCAGTAGTTTCAGGATTGGTCAAGTATGGCACAAACAAATCTCAATACAAAATCACAGAACAGGAAACAGACACTGCAACGAAGTGTCTGAATCCACAGAACAAGAAACAGAGACTGTGTTGCAGTGTTTGAATCCACAAACCTATTTGAATCTGAATGCAAAATCACAAAACACGGGAAGCGGCGATTAAACTAAACGACATAACCACCATGAATAAACATACACATAGCCAACAAATATGCTAGAACAGACTAAATTTGTTTTATGCCCAAACCAATTTTAACATCCAAACAAGCTCAAATTCAAAACCAATATGTATAGTGTGTAAAATTACACCAAATCTCTCAAAAACACAACTCAAATAACCAAAAATGTAAAAATTGAAGAACAAGAAGAAAATAGGAAGAAACAAATTATCTTGATCGTGATTTCTTAGTCTCAAGTGCGAATTGTTCATTGGAATCAGCGCAAATGCGAATTGTTCGTCGGATGATGAAGGTGTTTGGAGATAGGGGAGGTTGAAGTAATGGAGGTTGAAGGTGGTGGGAAGCATGGAGGTTGAAGGTGGTGGGAGGCTGGGATGTTGAAGTTTGAGAGTTTTTATGGCTGCTGTGCGATTTACAATGAAAGAGATGGAAATGTTTAGTGTTTTAAATGATAATGACATCATTTGTAATTTTAATTTGATTGAGGTGTTTTAATGTATCTTAAAGTCTCATTAACCTATTTATAATTTCAATAAATTTGATTGACCTATTCTTAATATCATAACTTTTAATTGATTTTATACAAAAGCACCCTTAATTTAAACTTTCTCTAATTAGTGTACCTAAACGTCTGTATCATAATATATTTTATTAAATTAGTGTACCAAAATATCCGTACCTAAATATATTGTAGTGAATTAGTGGTACATAAGAAAATATGCAAAAACATAAGTGTACCGAGAATTCCATACCTAAACATATGATACTAAACTAGTGTACCGAAATGCATGTACCTAAATATATTATACTAAATTATTGTACCGAAATGTTTGTACCTAAACGTATTATACTAATCTAGTGTACCGAAATATTCATACTTAAATATATTGTAATGAAGCACATAAAAAAATAGACAAAAACATAAGTGTACCAAAAAATCTCTACAAAAATATTTTCTTATATAAAATACTTACCATAAAGAGAATTAAAATTTATAATAATTTTCATAAAATTTAATTTATGAACACCATAAAATTATAAATAAAAAAGATAGTCGCTGAATGCATATGCACATTAAATAAAAGACTTTTTAACCAAAATGGTCTTTGAGATTTGAAATCAATAGAAATGGTCATTGAGATTGTCAACCATCAATCATTTTGGTCATTCCGTGCAAAATTATGTTAAACATGGATCAAAATGACAAATATACCCTCAATTTAATAAATAATGAGCCAAAATGATTTGACAAAAATTGAGGGTATTTTGGTCATTCTATTCTTATTTAATGGAGATTTTTCAACGAATAACCAAAATGATTGATGGTAGACAAACTCAGAGACAAATTCTATTGATTTCAAATCTTATGGACAATTTTGGCTAAAAATCTAAGGACTAAAATCAAATTTTAACCTTGTATAAAACGTTTTTCTAAACCTTATATTATTTAAAGATTAAAATCTATTTTTTATTATTTAATTCATAATTTATATGCAATCTCACATGGTACCAGAGTTATTTAATTTATAATTTATATGCAATGTCACGGCTTCTGTTACGTTCAAGTCCTGGTACTTTTTTTAGAACAAACAATATTATTTACACTAAGAAGGATGTGATCAGCTTAACCTCACAATGAGTTAGCAATAATGTAGTTCAAATTTGCATTTGGAGAGAATCGAACCTAAGACCTTCTATTTACAAGTAAAGAGGAATACCACTAGACCATAGTACTAAGTGGCTAAATCATATTCCTTAAATTAGCAGAAAAGACACTGTAATTGGCATTTTAAATAGGGAAGAGATCCAGATTCAAAACCCAGAAATCAAATAATCCGAATCTTTAAAATTTGATTAAACGGTTAAAAATAGAGAAATTAGTAAAAATATTTTAAAACTTATAATAACTTTTACCTTTTGGATCAAATTTTAAAAATTTAAATCACTTAATCTTTAGATTAAAAAAAAATATCCGAAAAAAATCTTTTTATGAGTTTAAGAAATAAAGTGACAGGACCTCCACTGACGGCTTACCTGCTCTCTCGTTAAAAAAAAAAAAAGAGTAGGATGTTTTTTCTTTTTTTTTTTCTATTTAAAAAATTACGATTAAATCATGTTAATATTTTATATTAATATTTTATAAAAAAGAAACAAATTAAAGAATGTGAAATGAGAAAACAGTAAGAGCAAGTCCACCGGAGTGGACATTGCCCAGCACACAGTCCAAAAAACAGCCCAGCACCCTGTCCATTACCTCCAGCCCGCGCAACAGCCTGGGGCCCAGCCTATGCTGGTCTCTGGGCCAGCTCAAAATTGACTGACCAAGAAGCTGGGCAAGTGGCCACGTGGCAACTTTCTGGCTCTTGGATTTGAATATTTTTCAAATCCAACGGTCTAGATTAATTAATTATATTAAAATTTATTAAAAATTATAAAAAAATATAGAAAAATTATAAAAAAAATACATAAAATTTTTAAAAATGTTATTTTTTTTCTATAAATAATAAAGTTTGTGGTTGAAGAATAAAGTGTATTTGATGAGTTTATGTAATTTCATTTTAGTGTGTTTTTTTTATAGTTTATTTGATGAGTTTATGTAATTTTATTTTAGTGTGTTTTTTTTTTAAGTTTATTTGATGAGTATGTAATTTTATTTTAGTGTGTATTTTTTTTTTAAGTTTATTTGAAATTTTATCCGAAATTGATTAAAAATCTTATCCGAAATAAACTTAAAAAAAAACACACCAAATAAATGTGCTGGGTGCCAGCGCATTTTTTTAGGGGTGGAGATGCCTTGGCCTATTACTGTTCACTCCAGTCCATTACTGTTTACTTGAGTGAATAAATGCGCTGCGTGCTGGCGTAAAGTCCTTAAGGGTGGATTTGCTCTAAGAGATTGATAGAGAGGAAGAAAGAGAAGTCTAACCCATAAAAAAATTGCAATTGACATTTTAAATTTCTCTCTCTCTCTCCTCTCGTTGGACCCTTTCTCTGACTCTCCCTTAATTTTCATATCATCCGTATTTCTCTCTGCTTCTCTTCTTCATCCTCCCTCCCTTCGTCCCTCCCACCCACGAATTATTTCTGCAAATTGGGGAAACTTCTATTTATCCGTCAGAGGCTGAGGATCGTACAGGTTTTTCTCTCTTTCGATCGTCTTTATTTTTCTTATCTAGTTCTGGAATTCTCATTTAATTTTACTTGGGTGTTGGATTTGTCTTTGATCGAGTATTTTCACTCTGTTATTTTTTTGGGGTGAAACCAAGGGTCGGACTTGACTTGTAATTCTGTGTACTTGTAATTTGGTCAATACTTCCCTCCTCCTCCTGAGACATCGTTTCACTGCAATTATTGGAATCGTTTATTTTTGTTATTATTATTCTTTATGGAAATATTAATTCGATCTAAGATTGCTTAATCATCCATATGAATTAAAGAAAATGATAAAATTCAATATAAATCTAATTTTGTGAGCTATTATTAGAAATGTTCGACTCCTTTGGAGAAAGGTCGAAGAATTTTATCTATGTTTTTGTATCTAATCTCCGTATATCACAAACAAATTGATTCTAGCTATAGATCTTTTTTAATTATAATCCACCTCTTTTAAAATTAGT
This sequence comes from Malus sylvestris, assembly GCF_916048215.2. NCBI lineage: Eukaryota > Viridiplantae > Streptophyta > Magnoliopsida > Rosales > Rosaceae > Malus > Malus sylvestris. Next base: position 43,265,357 of record NC_062274.1, read on the forward strand.
AGTATTTTTCATGTTCATATTAAATATTTTTCTCTTGAAAATTTTTGTAGTCTATGATATGAGTATGTTACAGCGGGACTATTATCTGTTGGTGGACGGGAAGGATGGATGTATTATTCTTCCTACTTGCCTTCCAATGACGGTTGCATAAATTTTCTTTTGCATCTGTCAGATTGCAACTATGAAAGTAGGGCTTCGTTTGACGCACCATTTCGGATAGTACTATATAATATGAAACAGGTGTTTGGTGAGTTTTGGGTTTATGTGAGTTTTGGACTAAATAAGCACCGGATTATTAATCCGGCCCCACTTATTATTTAGTCGGGTTCACGAACTTCACCAACCATCTCGCCATCTGCTCTTGCACATCGGGAGCTCTTTCTCAACCAAGGTATTCGTTCTCTCCCTATTTCTCCATCCCCACCTCCGATTAGTATCAAGCAGATTTTGAACGGAAAACCAGAGGTGGCAGATTGAATCCAAGTCATGCCGTTCCTGTTGTGGAGAGACATTATCTGGGTTTTTGGCTTAATTGTTATTTGTTTTTTATGATGTTCGGTGATTAAACTCAAAACTGGAAAAGTTTTCATCTGAGGTTTGGTTTCAATTGATTAAAAACTCAAAACTGGGTTTTTGGCTGCACTGACTCCCTTGTAAAGCATGACTTTCTGCTTGCTGAGTGAGCAAGCTCCGATCAATAATTTGGAGATTTGCTTCTGCAAATTTGATTGGTTGGTGAATGAAAGAAAAAGAAGACGATGATGGTGGCGAAAGACTTTTTTGATTTTTTATTTGCTTTTTTGTTTTTATTTTTTATTTTTTTGTGAATTTTTTTGTTTGGATTGTGAACTTTTATTTTTAAGAACACATTTGTATTTTTTTTAATATTAATTCAAAAATATTATTAACAAGTGCCAAACACAGTATAAATAATACGATTATTAGTTCGACATTCACCAAACAGTTGACTAATTTAGTCAGTACTATCGGATGACTATTTATCCTATCCGATTGAAATAGGCAGCATGTCTATTTATCCTATTCTATCTATCCGATTGAAGTAGTCAATATAGTTAGTATTATCCGATGACTAATCTGTCTGTACAACGCAAGACATGCAAGTTGAAAGACCATTAATTTTGCAGTTTTAATCGCAGCAGGAGCAGCAACAATTAATGGATGCCTGTACAGCCCTTGAAGCCTCCTGTCCATCCTCACCTTCATCCCCCACATCCTCCTCCTCCTCAATAGAAGATGAGATTTACGACGTGTTCTTGAGCTTTAGTGGTGAAGACACACGGAAAACATTCACAGACCACCTCTACTGGACATTGAAAGCTGCCAGAGTCGACACCTTTATTGACGAGAACGAGTCAATGAGCATAGGGGAAATCATATCAGACAAAGTGAAGCAAGCTATCCAAGGGTCTAGGATCGCTGTCATCATCTTCTCAAGGAGGTATGCGGATTCCATCCGGTGTCTTGAGGAGCTGGTGAAGATCATGGAGTGTAAAAGAACAATGGGGCAAATGGTTTTGCCAATATTTTATGATGTTGATCCTTCGGATGTCCAGAATCAGTCTGGGACTTTCGCAGAAGCATTTCAGAAACACAAAGACAGATTCCATCAAGTTAAAGATAAGGAAGAAAAGCTAGGGCCGTGGAGAAACGCTCTTACTGAAGCTGCAGATTTGCCCAGTGAGGATTTTGCAAAGACTGACGGGTAATTGCTTACTTTTATCCTTTCCCTTTTTTCTTCTAAAACCTTGCTTAATTTCTTTAATATCATTGAACGAAAGTATTGGTTTCTTAAACCTCTATTTACCAAATGTTGAAATCAATGAAGAAAACGATGATGAAATCAATGGAGAATGTTTCAGAGAGTACATGGCTCTCGCAGTGCGCACGCACACTGAATCCATTTAAACTCAAGCAAGAAGTGTGAGAGAATACAAGGGGAATCTAGCCGTTATGCTACACGTGATCCTCACATGCCTATAGTTCTAACAAACCCCATGTGAGGCACATGTTTCACTTAAACTCTTAAAAGAAAATAACAAGTGGCACAATACAAGCTACTGAGATGTTTTAATCTCAGCCATACATTGTAGAACAAAACTTGCATTCCAAGCATTCGATGGTCACTGCAACAAGCTTAATCACCAACATTTTACACATTGATATGGAGCTAGTAATATGAGTCAACGTAGTACACTAATGCTTTCAGAAGGTTTCAAAATTTTAATCGTAATCCAAGATTTTGATTCATTAATTACTAAACAATTCTTGAACTAATACACAAGTCAATATTGTCTCCCAAGCTGTGCATTCATATTGCATTAAGTTATTAGTTCAATTGCAAAAAAATTTACTTCAGCTTAATTTTGGGTTTTAGCTACCAGGTATCAAGGAGTGTTTATCACGAAAATTGTTGACGAGATCACTAGAAAACTGAAGAGCACATCCTTAGGCGTAGCCACGGGACAAGATGGAATACATTCTCAAGTGCAAGCTGGAATAGATTCCCCCCTACAAGAAATCAGTTACTATACAGATGTTCAAGTTGGATTAGATTCTCGTGTGCAAGAAATCTGCGATTATTTAGATGGTGTTGGAGGATCAAATGATGTTCGCATGATTCGAATCTGTGGTATGGGTGAAATAGGCATGCATGATATGATTCAAGACATGGGCAGAGAAATCGTGCTTGCAGAATCCTCAGGCAACCCTGAAGAACGTAGCAGATTGCAGGTTCCTGAAGATGTAGAAGGTGTATTGAGGAACAACTCTGTAAGTAACCTGCAATCAAATTCTGTTAAATTCTTGTGCACAACAAAAGAGAAGTATATGCATATCCTCATCTGCTAAATTGTATGCCGATGTGTGAACCATAAACAATACAATGCTTGATAAATTAACAAACCCATACCACAGGTTGAACAAAAAGAGAAATAGAGACAGAAAGGAAAGTATAAGATAGAACTAAGGTACTTGAATTTATTGAATTATCTCAAAGTAACAAAAACACTTCTTGCTCTTCTTAAATAGAATAGGAAAAATATAATACCTGTAACAAAAGCTGACATGAAAACTAAGTAATGTAGACAGTTGTGTAAGACGCAACTGAAGTGTAAGCACAATTCTATGGCTTCGATCTGTAGCAGGCACCAATGTTCTTTTTTGCCACTAAATTGGCATCTTCTTCGTTTTTTTAAATCTTATGGAAAAGGTTTGTGAGCCGTGCTATACCCGTCTTTCTGAAGACCTTCAACACTTCAATCAGTATATTGTCAAGACCCACTGCTTTTCTATACTTCATTTTTTCAAAGGCACAACCACTTCCTTTTTCTTGATTTGGTGGTAGGAGTAATTTCTACACTGGTCAGAGTTACTCAACTCACTAAAGAAGTACTCATGTCGTGTCCTTCATTGAAAAGATTATGAAAATAAGCTCTCCATCAGTCTTTAACCGGCATTCTCCATAGCTAGAATATTTCCATTCTCATCCTTGATGCACCTTACTTGGTTTAGGACTCTTGTCTTCCTTTCCCTTGCTCTAACCAGTTTATAGATATCCAACTCTCCTTCTTTGGTATCTAATCACTTATACATGTCAAAAGCTGCTAGCTTTGCTTCTCTCATGGTTTTCTCTGCCTCCTTCTTCGTTATTTCATCGGTTCGGTACTATCCTTGTACTTCTTATCCTTAACCTTTTCATGTACCTCCACTTTCCACCACAAGATTCCTTTTGATGTAGAGTAAAACCCTTGGACTTTTTTTTAATACCCCTTTTGCAACTTTCCGGATACAAGTAGCCATGGAATCCCACACTTGGCTAGCTTTCCCTATATATCCCAAATGCATTGGGTGTGTACTTTCTCTTTGAAAGTAATTTGTTTTTGTCCTTTTAGATTCCACCATCTAGACACATGAAGGTCTTGTTCTTCCTTTTATCTCTTTTGATATGTACATCCATCACCAACAATCGATGTTGGTTAGCCAAGCTCTCCATTGGTATAACTTTGCAATCCTTACAAGTTACACTGCCTTCTTCATTAGAAGAAATCTATTTGTGTTTTTGATGACCCACTTTTGAAAGTAATCACATGCGCTTCACTCTTTTTAAATGTATTGGCTAGAAAGAATTCCTATGCCACTGCAAAATCCAAATTGGCTTCTCCCTCCTCATTTCTCTTCCACCTTTGTAGTTGCCTGTCTCCTTATTTACTACTCAGTCATTATGGAAACCCTATTGGTAGTACAATGTTGGAAATTATTTACTACTCGGTCATTATTTATTAACTCCTTGTAGGGGCACTAAGTGTCTCAAGTAGATTTTTAAAATGCTATTTATGATATATTATGATTAAAACATGTCTATGATCCTAAAGGTTACTTTTGCATTCTGTATCAAGCTCCTTGTCAGTTTACTTAGCAGTCAAATTGAAACAAAAGGTTCATATTATTCTGGAAGCATACAAATCATTAATTATGCCTCTTGCTTGTTCATTTTACTATAGAGTGAAAGCTTTTCCATCTATATTGTAGCCTGAGCACACACCTTATTTTTTAAATTACTTAACAACGCATTTTGTTTGGTTATTATATTAAATTGGGTAGATATACCATTTAACTGTAAATAGTTTGCATCCGAATTGTCGTGTATTATTGCAGGTAGCCTGTTCACTTTGTAGTGAGACAATGGAACGTGAAATATTAGCTATCCACAAAGGTGAAAACTGCCCTCACAGAATTGTCGCATGTGACTTCTGTGAGTTCCCATTGCCTGCAATTCATCTTGCTGAGCATCAGGTAAACACTGAACAAAATTGTAAATTTGATGACATTGGATTATATACATCAGCACCAAATCAGTGTTACTGTTATCTCAGTGCTTCTTTGTAATTGTAGGAAGTATGCGGGAATCGAACGGAACTTTGTCATCTTTGTAACAGATACATCAGACTGCGAGAACGCTATAACCATGAAAGTAGGTGTAATGGTATCTCAGATAATACCGCTGGTCCTTCCAGGTTGGTTACTATCACTTAGCACTTTCCATATATTAAATCGTATGTTATAGTATTATACATTGTTCTAAAAATCCCCGCCTAGCGCCGTATAGGCCACGCCTAGGCGCTAGGCTGTTGGTCACCGCCCCAATTAATCCATAGGCGTTTGAACATTAAGAAATGGCGCCTATACTTGCTTAGGCCCCCGTCTAGCCCGTCCAAACCCACCTAGATCACGACTCCCACTTAGACAGAAAATAGATAACTTTCATTTTGCATTTTGTTTTTTTCAATAAATTGTAAGCGACTTGTTGAATACTTAGATGAACACACATTATATGCATGTTCCCCATGTTTTCATTATGTTCTAATAATTTATAATCTATATATCATTCTATTTTGCAATTTATTTATCCCAATGCAATGCTGTATTTTTTTAGTATAATCAAGCACTTATTTGTACGATATATAATAAATATACTCAAATCCTCCTAGTCTGCCTAGGCCCTGCCTAGGCACTAAGCCCCAGCCCGCCGCCCAACTAGCGCCTAGTGTCTTTTAGAACCTTGATATTATAGTTGTGTGGAATTGAGCAATTTAATGAAATATCTTGTGAGAAGGCCTAAGAACAAATTTACTTGCCATCTTGTAACTTATAATTGATAGTCAACTACTTGTGCTTCATAGGTATAGTTATAGATTCTTGGACATGCCTATCTCATATCCCTCCCCCTACCCCCACTAGTTTCACTTGGTTTGGGAAGAATATGTTGGTCCTCTGGGTTCCAACGCCAGTATAAGTAATAGTTACTCATAGTAATATTACAAATTTATCCTTTTTTTGTCACTTACGGTTGTTGCTAAGATTGGATTAAACTAGATAACCCGCTAGATTCGATCTATGTTGAAGTAAGAATTGAAGGTCAATTTCTTAATTTTGTCCAAGTGGAAGGATGGAGTAGTCAAGAAGGAAAATCCCCTCCAATCCCCACAAAATGGTAGGATTAGAAGGCATTAAGTTTCCTTCATGACTAATCCATATTCTAACCTTCATCAGGGACAAAATTTGGATGTTGGGCTTCTTTCCTTACTTCAACATACCTTGAATCTAGTGAGTTATCCAATTGAATCCAAGATACCAAAACTGCGTAAATAATTATTTGGAAAGAAAAAGGGAATGAAAAGTGTCCCCAATTGTTCTATCACACACTGACCGATCAGTCTTTGAAGTCTGTTTCTTTTTAATTTGGGGCATTTGTAACTTTTTGTTGTTAGTGCGGTAAAGTAACAAGAGAAGTGAAATTGAGTCAAGATATTGTGATTACTAGCTCATGCTCGCAGTACAAGCTGATTTACATTTTAGTTAGCATGGTGTTAGAATCTGATTATGGGTGGATCAGATTCATTAGATTTCTTCGAGTTGGTTGATCTTGTGAAAACCAGGCTTTTGTAATCCTGCACTGTTAACATTTCACCGCCTTTGAATGAGCTGGGAAAGAATTTATTTTGTTTACCTCATTTGAAACTGCCTAACCTTTTTAGCACATGTAGTCATTGGTTGACATTAGAGACGGTCTAATCTTATTAGAATTACGGTGACTGGTTAAGTGTTGTCCCTGTTGTGTTCATCTGTCATGGGTATTAATCCTTGGATTTTCATCTAAAGGGATAATAGGGTAGCTGAAAGAAGGCAGGGTCCTCCAAGAAGACAGGCGAACGAGTTTTCACGGAAGTGGCTTATGTTCACCATTGCACTAACAGGTATTGCTGTTCTATTAGGGTCTCTTTTTTTCCAGATAAAGCCAGACGAGAGTCGAGTGCATTAGCAACTGAGAAAATGAACTCATTGGGTTATGTAAATCTTTTTTAAGCTTCAGTTTATATGTATCTTAAATCTTCTGAAGTCGTACCCGCTGCTGTAACCGTATTAAACTCCATTGAGATTGTTGTGATAATACGCCAACTGGTTATGCCATACTGCCATATGCTTGTTTTGTACTATTAATTTCGTCATTTTGGGTGAATAAATATGACCATGGTAAAGTAAACACTGAAAATACAGCCATCTTCTTCCATACCACATACTATTTTATTCATAGAGCCGACTCCACTTAGTAGGACAAGGTTTTGTTGTTTTCTGGGTTTGTACTTGTTAGTTGTTACGCTTTTTTCTTTTTCGCCTTATTTCCTTGGCATGCCACTTCGTTTGTGGGCACTGTTTTTTAACTTTTACGTATTGCTGATTAACTTTCATGTTTAATCCCCTTTCAGTTTCCTTAAAATGAAAACGAGACCTTAAGAGCAAGATCTCAATCGATGGTATAATTTCATGCACTGTTAGAGTAAAATTGGCAGTTCTTAAACAAAACGCCTGAGTTTGTAATCTTAGACTAGTGCTTGTTTTCAGTTGTAATTATTTTAGTCTAAGTTTGTCTCACGTGCTTTCGATCATAAAATGGCAAGCGTTTCAAAGACATCCACTCAGGTAAATTTGGCATGCATATTCATATAGTCTAAGCTTGCATTCGATGGGCCATTTAGTTTAACTATGCGTTAGTTTAAGCCCATGATTTAAGTCAGCATAAAAATAAAATAAACCCTAGCGTATATGCTATAGGTCCTTGCCGCATGACTTGGGCGTTATGCATAATTAACATGTTGATAAAGTCAAATGGTTTTTAGCCTTATCAGGGTACATGTTTATCTTATCATCTTTAACTGAATTAGTGGTTAGGTCTCTCACTTATTTGGTCCACGTGATCTTCAGGGTCGTATGTTAACCTAATTGCTGCGTGTATATATATAAGGGTCTAGGTTCATAAGGCGGTGCAACCGATAAATATATCCAGATCATGGATTTAAATATCGATATTATCGGCGAAATATCGTCGATAATATCGATTTTTCGGGGAATGGATATTTAAATAGGTATCCGTGTGGTTTTCATCAAAATATCGCGATATTATCGATAATATCGATAATATCGCGATATTTTGGAAATATCGAGATATTTTGTTGAACGGTGCAATCGGACTCCGATATCGAACGCCGGAGATGGTGTGCCTATTCCCGAGCCGATTTCGTCCCAAAAACCTTTCAAAAACACGATTTTTAACTTCAATTTCACATATAAGCTTCAAATTTCACGCATGCATCAACGATTCAACATATGTGATGTCGGTTTAGGGCTTAGGGTTTCAATGGAATCTCACCTGAAAAATCAATGACTGGGCCAACTCCTTGCTCAGCGGCGCACCACCAGAGACGACTGAGCCAAGTCCGACTTCGCCAGAGCCACGATCAACGGCAGCGAAGGATCGAGAGAATGGGCGAAGGATCGAGAGAGTGGGAGAAGGGGGAGATCTGTGTGTGTGTGGGTCGAATGGAGAAGGGGGAGCAGAGAGGTCAGGCCTCAGAGAAGAAGAGAGAAGGATCAAGGGCCTCAGAGAAGAAGAGAGAAGGATCGAGAAGGGGGAGATCTGTGTGTGTGTGGGTCGAATGGAGAAGGGGGAGAAGAGAGGTCCGGCGCCTCAGACTCAGAGAAGAAGAGAGAAGGATCGAGAATGAGAGAGAGAGAGAGAAAGAGAGCCGTATACGTGTGAGATATGTGTGCGTGTGTTGTGTGCGTGTGTGATGGCATGTCTCTGTGTGTGTGTGCCTCTGTGGTTGAGTGACCCCATCTGACTCACCTCATGAATTTTTCAATCACTTTTTACAATTGCAGACAATGGACAACAAATAATAGCATGTCTGTGTGTATGCCTCTGTGGTTGATTGACCCCATCTGACTCACCTCACTAATTTTTCAATCACTTTTTACAATTGCAGACAATGGACAACGAATAATAGAACTTTAATAATGAAACCGTGTGTCACTGTGAGTCTGTGATATGCTTTCACATGCAAAACCATGTTCCACTCTCTGTTATATACTTATATTCCCTCAGAGCATGTGCAAAACCTTATCAGAGGTGGAGTATCAGAGGCATTCCCTCAGAGCATTTTCGTTTCTTCTTCTTCCCTTACCATTTTCAAAGTCATTCCAGATTCATTCCAAAGCTTGAACACAAAGGGTTCCATATTTAAGGTAAGTTTACAAACTTATATTTATATTATTGTAATTTATACAACAACAAATAAATTTGTATGGACTTGTATGTTAATTTTTTTAAGTAATTAATACTTGCATGTTAATTTTTGTAAGTAATTAAGTAATGTTAACAATTACATGTTAATTTTTTTTAAGTAATTAAGTAATGTTGTATAATTATTCCCTAGGATTATTTTAATATGTTTAATGTTATTTATTATTTTATTAATATTAGGTTTTATTATCAAATTGGATTATTATTCATTAAATTAGATTGTTATCAAATTGGATTATTATTAATTAAATTGGATTATTCATTAAATTGGCTTATTATCAAATTGGACTATTCATTAAATTGGATTATTGTTAAATTGGATTATTCATTAAATTGGCTTATTATCAAATTGGACTATTCATTAAATTGGATTATTGTTAAATTCGATTATTATTCATTAAATTGGATTATTCATTAAATTGGCTTATTATCAAATTGGACTATTCATTAAATTGGATTATTGTTAAATTGGATTATTATTCATTAAATTGGATTATTCATTAAATTGGCTTATTATCAAATTGGACTATTCATTAAATTGGATTATTATTAAATTGGATTATTATCAAATTGGATTATTATTCATCACTATGTTTTATATTAGGATTATTTTTTTATCAAATTGGATTATTATTCATTAATATTAGGTTTTTTATTATTATCAAATTGGATTATTCATTAAATTGGATTATTATTCATCACTATGTTTTATATTAGGATTTTTTTTTATCAAATTGGATTATTATTCATTAATATTAGGTTTTTTATTATTATCAAATTGGATTATTCATTAAATTGGATTATTATCAAATTGGATTATTCATTAAATTGGATTATTATCAAATTGGATTATTATTCATCACTATGTTTTATATTAGGATTATTTTTTTATCAAATTGGATTATTATTCATTAATATTAGGTTTTATTAATCCATATTATTTTTTTAATTACTTAAATTTTTACAATCATTTTCTTTACTTCGTATTTAATTCTTCTGTACAATAACTTTATTATTTAGGTTCTCTTATATAACCGTCATCACTACTATATTTTTTGGCCAAAAAATATTTGTCTAATTTTCATGAAAAATAAATGTAGGTATGTTTAAGATGTCTAGTGGAGCTACTAAACGTGATCCAGCTTGGGAACATGGAGACCCAATAGACGGAAACAAACATGGCACAATTTGCAAATATTGTGGTCGGGTAATGAAGAGTGGTGGAGTGACACGACTTAAGTACCATCTTAGTGGATTAAATCCAGCAAAAAATGTCCAACGATGCGATAATGTCCCCCCAGAAGTGAAGGCATTCATCAGCACATTATTAAAAAATAAAAAACAGCAGAAGGAAAAGATAACACAAGGAATGGAAAATATTCGAGCTGGGCTACGAGGAGAAGTCATTGGCCAAGCGGTTGACAGTGATGATGATGACGATGAGGACGAATGTGATGATGACATGGGACCTGAAGAACGACGCAGTTTGAAACAAGCATTACGTGCCTCCAAACAGTCAGCATGGGAAAGAGAACACCTTCATAAAATTCCTAATAGGGGACAAGGTTCCGGGACAAGTGGTGGTGCACAAATGAGACGGGGAGGCAGTCTTAGAGAATCACAACCAACACCACCAATAGCCCCAAGTTTATATAAGTCATCCAACGCACGTCAAAAGAGTGTTTGGAATTATTTCAAGGGAGGTAATGTGAAGGAGGGAATGGGGCGTCTAATTAGCAAGTTCTTTATCTATGAAAATGTCCCTCATGTGAAGGCATCATCACATCATTTCAAAAATATGGTAGTGGGATGTCAACAAGCCGGTGTTGGAGTACAACCTCCCACTCCCTATGAGATAAGAAACAAATATTTGGATTGGGAGTATAACGACATTGGCGAGTATGTTAACAAGTTGAGGTCAAAGTGGGAAACTCATGGTTGCACAATCATGTGTGACGGATGGACTGGCCCGACCAGATTGTCTATCATAAACTTCATGGTATACTCCAAGGGAAAAACAGTTTTTTTGAAGTCTGTTGATGCTTCAGACCATATAAAGAACTACAAGTATATTTACAAATTATTGAGGGATGTAATCATGGAGGTGGGAGAGCATAATGTTGTCCAAGTCGTGACCGACAACGGTTCTGCATTTGTCAAAGCTGAAAAAAAGTTAATGAAGCATCATAATGTGTTTTGGACATCATGTGCAGCACATTGTATTGATCTCATGTTTGAGGCAATGGGGAAGAGAGAGAATGTTGCTACTGTGGTCAAAAGAGCTAGAACGATCACAAATTATATTTACAATCACAGTTGGTTGTTGGCAAAGATGCGTGAATTTTGCAAGGGAGAAATTATTCGTCCAGCTACCACTCGATTTGCCACCAATTATATTGCATTAGACAGCCTAGTTAAGAAGAAAGCAGGGTTGAAGCAACTATTCACTAGTGACGATTGGGCCAACCACAATTTCAGCCGCTCAAGTACAGGTCGTATGGTGGAAAGTATAGTGCTTGATCATGCTTTTTGGACTCAATCAGAACATGTGTGCCAAGTGTTTGAACCTCTGTACAAAGTTTTACGGATCGTTGACACAGAAGTGTATCCTACTATAGGGGCAGTATATGAGTTGATGCGTGTAGTGAATGATGAATTGGAAAGAAAACATGGTGCAAGGTGGGTCATAAAGATAATTGATGACCGATGGTATAAAACATTATACCACGATTTGCATGCAGCAGGTATAAATTATGTCATAATTTGCAATTCATTTCTTTAGTTGCATAAGTATTATTTCTCTTATTAGAGTATGTGTTTCTTTGAACAACATATTATTTGAATCCCCGATACCAATACAGACCCGGTGTTGGAGATGATGGTACCCTTATACGTGTTGTACATAATGTATTCTCTAAATTAGACCCTGCATCACCAGCAGTTGGCCAATTTGGAAATGAGGTACACAATTACTTAAATTATAATAATTACTTTGTTGGATTAAACTAACACGATTTATTGAATTCAGCTAACATGGTTTAAAGATGCAAGAAGAACTTTTGGAGAACCAACATCAGTTGCTGCTCGAACAAATATGTCTCCTAGTGAGTATAAACATATTTCACTATAAGTTTATAATAGAATTTGTTGGAGTTATTAGGCTTATCAACATTTTTTTTCATTGTAGCTGAATGGTGGATCATGTATGGGACCGATGCACCAACTGTGAGAAAGTTAGCAATCAAAGTATTATCACAAACAGCTTCCTCATCTGCTTGTGAAAGAAATTAGAGCACATTTGCACTCATACACACAAAGCAAAGAAATAAGTTGGCTCATAGTAGCTTGGAAAAATTAGTTTATTGCTACTACAACATGAAGCTTCAAATTCGAGATAAGGAAGCAGAAATAGATCATGTTGACCGTGGGGACCCACTAGATGTGTTTGATATTGTTGGTGAAGATGATGATACAGAGGGTAACCAACTTTTTCAATGGATTAGACCTCTTCATCTAGATGATGATGAAGGCAACCCAGCTCCCAGAGTTGCTGAAGAAGCACGTAATGAAGGGATAAATGTAGAAAGAGTATTAGAGGAGGAGGTGGGGTCTAGCAGCGCTGACTCTTTGGACGAACTTTTGCGCCCAAGACCAAGAAACATTGGAATTCCAACTTCTTCCAATCCTACACAACCACAACATCGTGCTGATACTAATGATAACTCTAGTACAAGATCAGGAGACTCACCTACCACTGGAGGTAGGAATGATGAAGGACATAGTGGAGCTGGAGGTAGTGGAGCTGGAGGTAGTGGTGGTGGATATGGAAACTATTATGGACCACTACCTCCCGGATATATGAGCCCCTTCACTGGTGAGGCAAACTTCACGCATGCAACACAGGATGATGACCATGGCAGTAGGCGGGCAGGACCAGGAATTGGTGCCATAGGGAAGGACTATACTCGCAGAGAAAGAGGCAAGGGGATTTTGTCAAGTCAAGAAGATGACTCGTTATCTAGAACTTCAGACTCTGTTGGATTGGGAAGTAGTAACTATGGTTATACTCATAACCAACCATTTCCCTACCCTTCATATCCCATTCCTGTTGGGATGGAATCGAGCGACTCATGGAAACAATCCCAGACTCAATCTTCAAATGATTTTTCTTATGGACAACCTCAACCAATCTCGGATCCATATGGGTGGCATATTAACAATTACATGCAAAACTATTTTGGGATTTATCATTTGATAACTACTCTTCACAATACACTCATTCTACACGTAGAGATGATGAAGATAGTGAAAAATTTGAACCTCATAGAAACTCTATGTGGTACTAAAGTGTAAAATATTGTACTAATTCATTATATATAAATGATTATGGTGTGTTTAGACTTCTTTCATTAATTACTACATATTTTCTACACTCACAATGTTTGTCAGCTCGCTATATAATCAACTTGATAATGTTAAATCCATCATGCAATGCATTTCTTTCCAATTTTTTGTGATAAACTATTAGATAATTGACTAAATAAACATCCTACAAAGTTTCAATCTTACAATTTCCGTGGTTTCCATGTAATTTTTATCGATATCGATATTTTACCGATATTTCCATCGATATTTCCGTGTTTTCGGACTACCGATATTTCCGATATTACCGATATTTTCTTCCTTGATCCAGATCATTATTATAGCATTTGAGCGGCCGCCGCATAACACAAAAGAATAGAGCAGCATCACAGTCGAGCTTCATTTTTCATCTTTGTTTTCGACATTTTGCTGACGCTGTCATATGCATGATTTAAGGATTTTGAATGGTTGCCGTATAACAAACCTCATGCATTAAAAGGTTTTCTACTTTTCTATTGCTGCATGTTTTTGGAGTCCAATATATATGTTCATGCTTTGCATTTATGGCAATAAAAATTGCATGTAAATCTAACCTTTGTATGGCAGCACAGTGAGGGTTTTAGTGTGATTTGTCATCAGTAGTTTTTATTTGAAGAAAAAAATGTTTTTGTGTCCGTGTGGTTTAAATGACAAATTCAGTTTTTCTTTCGCTGATTTTTTCCATCACTTATATTAGAAATTGATTATGAAAATGTGCCTTATGATTTTCGTAATTGATTGTTTTTCAAAAATCATTTCATCGTACATTCATTCTGCATGATCGAGTTAGCATCCTGCAAAGTTCGAGGTGACAGTGATTGACGGCCGCGTTAGTGTCGTGCCACTTCAACTCGAAGGCTGAAGAGAGATCGAGTAGCAAAGTGCGAAGACAAAACTGCCTACTAGTATGTGTGTCTAGTTGATGAGTTTTGTAAGTCTTTCTGTACTTATTTCTCTTAGTGTTTGTCCTGACTTGGGAGCCCGAGGATTTTCCCAATGGTGGGTTTGCCTCGTTAAATCCTACGTCCTGTGTGCACATTTTATTTATTTTTATAATTGCATATGTGTAGGATAGTTTATATGTGATGTGAATGTGGAATTAATTTGAGAACTGAAAATTAAATTGGATTTTTAAGTTGGAACCTATTCACCCTCCTCTAAGTTAAACTAGTACCCATCCTAGAACTTTCATGCACTTATGTGAATATTTTTGTTGCTTGGGTCAAGAAATTGAAAATTTAGTTTTGGTAAAATCCAAATACAAAGAGAGTGTCAATTAGTAAGTTTAGACATCATTTCTGAATTTTCAAACATCTAGAGATTAATTGGGATGGTGACCAACCGTCTAGCGCCTAGGAGAGGATTTTTAGAACAATGATTAAATCCTAATTTTTCAGGTGTATTATGCAAGATAACCTTACCAACAAATATTTCAGCTCAGTTTCAGCATTGGAACACAATTAAGTTTTTCCCTTTGGAGTGGTAAGGTTTCTTCTAATTTTAACCTCTGCTTTACTTGGCACTTTTTGCATGATTTTATATCGATAATAGGAATTGTGTGGAGAGAAAGAAGAAAGAATGACAAGGAAGAAAAAACACCCAACAATGACAAGAAAGACCTCCAAAAGAAAGGCCAACGATAGTGACTGCTTTCAATTTGGGCAAATTGCTTAAAAGGAGTCTCTCCGCATGCATGAATAAATAAAAAGAAAACTAATGATAAGGGCTTGAAAATTTTAAATGTTAACCAAAAACTATGTACTAACTTTATTTACTAATTAAGACAAAGTCCAATATTAAACTAGTGCAATTAAAATGGTCCAAACTATAAATTTTTGATTTTGCCCCGACGGCAAGTCTTTGTTCGTTTATCCTCTCTTCCTTTCTTCTCTATGCTATTCCCTGCCTCCATAACCTCAAATTCCTCATCTCATTTCATCACCAACAGGAGCTGCAAAGCGAGAGAGAGAGAGAAACAACCAGAGCAGCAAAGATGATGACCATCCTCTCCTCTGAGACCATGGACATCCCCAACGGTGTCAAGATCAAGGTCCATGCCAAGATCATCGAGGTCCTCACGGGAATAAGACCAGAAAGAGGAAGCTGAAGGTCAAGGCCTGGTTCGGCTCCCTCAAAATCAGCCCCGCCATCTGCACTGCTCTCTCCCACATCGGAAATCTCATCACCGACATCACCAAGGGGTATCGCTACAAGGTGCGTTTGTGTTTGCTAATTTTTCCATCAATGCCTCCATCACTAATGAGGCCAAGTCGATCGACACACGTAACATTTTGAAAGAAGGTGAGTAAGGTGGATATGATGATGTTTCTATCACCCAATGTGAAAAGGTCAAGGATAACCCCATCTTGGATGGAAATGAATTTTTCTCGATCTTGTGCCTTGATCAACCAGAAATGCCATCTTGTATATCAGGAAGTTTCTTGATGGTATCTATGTGAGCGAGAGGGGAACCATTGTTGCAGAGGAATGAAGGGTGTTTGTTTTTGTGTTCTTTCTGAATGTAGTTTAATTTCTTCATAGGATTGGCTAGTTATTCCTTTTGTTGGAGAGTTCCTGTGGAAGAAAATATATCAACGGGCAGATGCGGGCTGCGGGTTCTGTTGAATGTTTGATTGTATTGCTGTTTTTGGTAAGAAATTAGAGAGAAAAATATTAAATATTTGTCATGGTTGATATATTCGATTCAATTCATAAAGGAATAATGGAGAAACTGATGGATTTAAGTACTTGAGGGAAATCTGCCCTTTTGTAATCACTAAGCTACTGCGTTACGGTGCAAGTGTTGGTGAGCATTCTTTTGTTACTTCTGGGTACGAGAAAACATTGATTGGAAAGGAAGGCAGATTTAAGGCAAAGTTGTATTGATTTGGAAAATAAGCCATTACAACAACAACAACAACAACAAAGCCTTTTCCCACTAAGTGGAGTCGGCTATTTGAATTCTAGAACGCCATTGCGCTCGATTTTGTGTCATGTCCTCCGTTAGATCCAAGTACTCTAAGTCTTTTTTTAGGGTCTCTTCCAAAGTTTTCCTAGGTCTTCCTCTACCCCTTCGGCTCTGAACCTCTGTCCCGTAGTCACATCTTCGAACCGGAGCGTCAGTAGGCCTTCTTTGCACATGTCTAAACCACCGTAACCGATTTTCTCTCATCTTTCCTTCAATTTCGGCTACTCCTACTTTACCTCGGATATCCTCATTCCTAATCTTATCCTTTCTCGTGTGCCCACACATCCAACGAAGTATTCTCATCTTCGCTACACCCATTTTGTGTACGTGTTTATGCTTCATCGCCCAACATTCTGTGCCATATAGCATCGCCGACCTTATTGTCGTCCTATAAAATTTTCCCTTGAGCTTCAGTGGCCTACGACGGTCACACAACACGCCGGATGCACTTTTCCACTTCAACCATCCAGCTTGTATTCTATGGTTAAGATCTTCATCTAATTCTCCGTTCTTTTGCAAGATAAATCCTAGGTAGCGAAAATGGTCGCTCTTTGGTATTTTCTGATCTTCGATCCTCACCCCTAACTCATTTTGGCCTCCATTTGCACTGAACTTGCACTCCATATATTCTGTCTTTGATCAGCTTAGGCGAAGACCTTTAGATTCCAACACTTCTTTCCAAAGGTTAAGCTTCGCATTTACCCCTTCTTGAGTTTCATCTATCAACACTATATCGTTTGCGAAAAGCATACACCAAGGAATATCATCTTGAATATGTCATGTTAACTCATCCATTACCAACGTAAAAAGGTAAGGACTTAAGGATTGTTGATGCACAAAATCAGTGAGGACTTTGGTACAACAGAAAGTATTAAGTTTGTGATCTTCGCTAGATTGCTCCGGTCATTAGTGTGGATAAGTATGTAAATGGATAGAGACAGGAAAGCAAACACAAGATGTACGTGGTTCACCCAGATTGGCTACGTCCACGGAGTAGATGAGTTATCATTAATTGTGAAGGGTTTACACAAGTACATAGGTTCAAGCTCTCATTTAGTGAGTACAAGTGAATGATTTAGTACAAATGATATTAGGAAATATTATAGGAGAATGATCTCGTAATCACGAAACTTCTAAGTACCGAAATGTGGTATCGTCTTCACTTGCCTTATCTGTCTCATAGGTAGATGCGGCATCTTCTCTGGAAGTACTCTTCCTCCATCCAGGGGTGGTATCTTTAACTGGTGGAGATGCATAAGGTAATGTATCAATTTCACTTGAAGCTTACTTGTAGTTTCAGGCTTGGTCAAGCGCGATACAAATCATGTAGTAGGAGTCCCCCAAGTCGCCGAGCTAGGAGATCTAATGAAAGAGGTGACAGACAAGGTAAGCAATCAGAGCTCCAAGCAATCAGTCCCAGATCAGAAGTTTGATTTCAAGTTCCGGCTGATTGTTCTCATTCTCCTTATCTTGCAGGCAGCATGAAGGATAAAGAGAAGAAAAAAGAGAAGAGATGATATGAGATACTTTTTCTTTTGAAGAAGTAACTTTCCACAGGCTTATTCTTGAACTGGGCTAGAGGGTTTTCTGGTTTCCTCCAGAGTATAAGACCGACTGAAGAATTTGAGGGTCAAAACAAATCCATCAAATCTAGAGTACATTCGACCCTGCTGATATGAGATACTTTTGCTGTTGAAAAAGTAGTGGATGTATCGGCACATGTTCTATTACGCTTGTTTCCACATGCTTCCTTGTATCCTTCTCACTTGCCCTATCTGTTCCTCAGGTAGATGTGGTATCTTCTCTGGAAGCATAAAATGTTGAAGATGAGTACTCGAGAGCAATGTCAGGTAAGTAATCAGGTAAGGGGGTTCCAGGCAGTCAGTTCCTGACTGGAAGCTTGATTTCAAGTGCTGACTGATTGCTCTCTTTCTCCTTGTCTTGCAGGTAAGAACAAGGCCAAAGGAAAAGACAAGGAAAAAGCATGATATGGGATACTCTTGCTTTTAACCCTGATGATATGAGATATTCTTGCTCTGGTGTAGCTTGTTTGTAGAGGTATTATCGGGGGGAAAGAAAGCTGAGTATTTCGAGAGGCTTCGTTGGGAGTACCCTCTCAGATATGAGGAAGGGTTGAGCATTTTTGCAGGTCTGCCTGTCCGTTGAGGATGAAGGTCGACATATATAGAAGTCTCCCTAAAAACAAGTAGTAATGATATTCCTTTACCCTGCTTGGTCATAACACGGTAGTGAGAGCTGCCAGCTTTACGTGTTTTAACTCTGTCAAATCACTTTGAAAAAGTGGTCTGTGGTATTTGGAAAACTGATGTTGCGTGTGAAGATTACAGACAAGCTTTATCCAAGGAGATCTGGCTCTCGAAATTGAGAAAGCGATGCCTCTTCGATTTTCGAACAAGCAATCCTGTCGGAGATCTGGCTCTCGAGATTCGGAGAACGGTGCCTCTTCAATTTTTGATAAAGCAATCCTGCTGGGAGTCTGGCTCTCGAGATTCGGAGGGCGGTGCCTCTTCAATTTTGGAGCAAGCAATCTTGTTGGGAGTGTTTTCTCGAGTGTGAGTAAAGGTTGGGCATGTTTGCTAGTCTACCTTGCCACGAAGCACAGAGGTTGACACACAGGGACTTTCCAATTATCCAACAGTGATGTTGTTCCTTTACCCTTGTGGGTAATAATATGGTAGCTAGACCTTCAAAATTTATGTGTCTAAACTTTGTTAATGCTGTTTCATTGCTATTCTTTTACCCTTCTTGGTCATAGTGATGTAATGGGAACTGCAAGCTTCACGTGTCTAAACTTTGTCAGAGATCTTTGGCAAAGTTATCTGTGGTACCCATGAGCTGATGTTGCGTGTGGAAAGTGGATGATTGAACAGTAAGATTTACGTGCTTTTTACTTCACCAGAAATCTTCGACAGAATGCCCGTAATTTCTGCAAAGCTGAGTGTGCATGTGACAGGTGCTGACAAGGCTGAAAAAGCAGGTGCCTCTTCGATTTCTGAGATCGGCCCTCGTGGTCTCTGAGCAGCCCAGCTTTTGAGAAAGCAATCGCCTCTTCGATTTCTAAGATTGGTTTTGAGAAAGCAAACGCCTCTTCGATTTCTGAGATCGGCCCTCGTGGTCTCTGAGCAACCCATCTTTTAAGAAAGCAAACGCCTCTTTGATTTCTGAGCAGGCGCCTTTTCGATTTTTGAAGCTCCGTTGAGTGCAGATTTTTATAGAGGCTGGCATTAAGTTCCAAAGCACAGTTGAATCTCCACCAGTAGAAGCTCCCTTCTTGCACTTCTAAGATCTTAATTTGTCTGACCTCTTCTCTCTTCAACACCTTTGAAAATGTCAGGCCCCTCCGACCGTCGTTTTAACTTGAACCTTGTTGAAGAGGCAGTCACGCCTTCTCCAGACAGCATATGGCGCCCATCTTTCTTATCCCTTACTGGTCCTCTTACCGTTAGGGATTCCGTGATGAAGAATGATATGACCGCTGCGGTGATGACCATGAACCTTCTCACTCCCAAATATAACAGACTACTTTCCAAACGGTCTGATGAGTTGGCTGTTAAGGATTCTCTGGCTCTCAGTGTTCAGTGTGCAGGTTCTGTGTCTAATATGGCCCAACGCCTATTTGCTTGAACCCGCCAAGTTGAATCATTGGCGGCTGAAGTGATAAGTCTCAAACAGGAGATTAAAGGGCTCGCACATGAGAATAAACAGTTGCATCGGCTCGCACATGACTATGCTACAAACATGAAGAGGAAGCTTGACCAGATGAAAGAATCTGATAGTCAGATTTTACTTGATCATCAGAGGTTTGTGGGTTTGTTCCAAAGGCATTTATTGCCTTCGTCTTCTGGGACTGTACTACTTAATGAAGCTCCAAATGATCAACCTCCGATACCTAAGCCATTAGAATGCTAAAATAAAAATGAGAGTTTGGTTCATTTAATTTTTTTTGTTTGTTTGTAATATCTTATGTTCTCAAGGATTTGTTTTGTGATGTAGTTTTTAAACCTTTGATGATGGCTGGCTATTATATGTGTGCATTTGGGGTGCTGTGTCGTGTGTTTGTGAATGAAAATAATAAATTTGTAAATGAAAATTTATGTGGTGTACTTGGAGGTGTTTTGAAATTGTGTTTTTGTTTCATGCATAACAAAAATAGTCGTTGTTTAGTTTAAGAAATAATGATATTACTCGTGTTCAGTTGTATAAAATGTTAATGTTCAATTTTAGAAATAGTGAGTGTTCAATTTCAGCAATAGTACTCATATTCAGTTTCGTAAATAGTACTAGTGTTCAGTTTCATAAATAGTTCTCATGTTCACTTTCATAAATGGTACTTGTGTTCAGTTTCAGAAATAGTGATAATACCCATTTTCAGTTTAAGAAATAGTCAGTGTTAAGTTTAAGAAATAGTGATAATAACAGTGTTCAGTTTAAGAAATAGTGACAATACACATGTTCAATTCTAGAAATAGTGTTTAGTTTAAAAATTAGTGATGACATCAGTACTCAGTTTAAGAAATAGTGATAGTATCTTTGTTCAATTCGAAAAAATAGTTAGTATTTAGTTTAAGAAATAATGATAGTACAAGTTTTCAATTTAATAAATAGTCAGTTTTCAATTTAATAAATAGTCAGTTTCCAATTCTAGAAATAGTCAGTGTTTAGTTTAAGAAATAGTGACAGTACATGTGTTCAATTCTAAAAATAGTCATTGTTCAACTTAAGAAATAATTAGTATGCAGTTTAAGAAATAGTAAGAAATAATTAGTATGCAGTTTAAGAAATAGTGATAATATTAGTCTTATGTTTAAGAAATAGTGATAATACCCGTGTTTAGTATACAAAATAGTGAGTATTCAGTTTAAGAAATAATGATAATACTCGTGTTCAGTTTATGAAATAGTGAATGTTTAGTTTAAGAAATAGTGATCGTACTAATACTTAGTTTAAGAAATAGTGAGTGTTCAGTTTAAGAAATAATGATAATGTCAGTGTTCAGTTTAAGAAATAATAATAGTACTAGTGTTATATTTAAGAAATAGTATCGATACCCCCATCCAATTCGAGAAATAGTTAGTGTTCAATGTTTATAATTGATAATTTTGTTTACTTGGGGAAATATTGAAGCTATATGATTTTCCTTTTTTTACTTGAAGACGCAAAGTATCAAATTGTTAGTATGATATCAATACATTTTTTGTTGATTTGTTTTCAAGTTGTTGCTTGAACAGAACAAAGCCACAAACAACACTGCTGGTAAAGGCAGATAATAAGAAGAAGGTGGTGATGTTGAAAACACCTGAGCTTGTGAAAATACCAGAGCTTTATGAGCAAATCTACAAGACCATTGTTTTATCCATCAAGAGTCGAGACCCCACTGGCAAATCTACAAAGACTCACAAACTGAAAATGAAATTGGGATCATTTCCAATGGAGTGGCTCCTGCATTCTAGGAAAATGGGTTCTAAGTGGTAAGCAAAATTAAGGGTGGAAATTGATCAACAAAAGAATCCAAACCACCTAATTACAAAAAAGTAATAAAATAATAACAATAATATATATATATATATATATATATATATAAAATAAAAGAAATTGGGGAAGCAATTGCACCCATTTTCTTTAAGGGGTGTGATATCCACACACCCTATTTTACTTCTCACACACCTTTTTAATTTTCGGCCGTCGGATCGGATGAATTGAAGAAGATCAACGAACATAAATTATCAAAGGGTGTATGAGAGGTAAAATGAGGTGTGTGGATAGCACACCCCTTTCTTTAAACGTGCAAAATGGTTTGAGGAAGTGGGCACTCTCCTTCACCCACGTTGAGTTTTACCTCCATTTCAAGAGGAAGGGGGACGACAAGAAAAAAAGAAAAGAAAAGCAAAACCTGAAGAGAGAACGACCGGCCAAAAGAAAAAAGAAAGAGAGAAAGAACTAGCTGGCATAATGGTATACTTGTAAATAAAGGGAAGTTTATTTCTAACAGAATTGACTCACAGAATAACATTGCTGTTAGGGGCAAATGTGGAAAAAAAAATCATTTCGTTGGGCTTTTAGTTCAGCCCATGTGTGTTAAATGTTTGTGGGTCTGATATAAATCAGTTTTGTCCTTATAATTAAATATAAAGCCCTTTTGGTTAAATAATAATATAGGATGGGTTTTCATTAAATTAAACTTAGCTCAAAGCCTTTTCATTAAAGCTCAATTTATTTAATGATTATGACAAAACCCAACATCAAACCAGCCCAAAAAGACTAGCCCAAAGAATGAGTTTCCAGTTTTACCCCTAACGACAAACATTTTCCATCCTCTCTCCGTTTCTCAATATTTCCACCTAATCCTTATTTCTCGATCTCCATTCTCAAACTCTCTGCCTAATCTCGATCTCTCCTTTGCACAGAAACAATTCATCCACTTTTGTAATCAATTAGATCTCTCTACCTCTCTCTCGATCTTTCCACATCTCCATTTTCATTCGAATTCCACAAAATTTTCGAATCACCATATTAGGAGCCTTCGAACAGTGACCAAAAGATCTGGAGACTAGTCCGTGTGGTGTTTATGAGTTAATCATAAAGGTTTAAGGGTGCGGTTGTGAATGGTGTGATTGTTTATACTTGAGATAGGGGCTCGAATCAATGGCAGTAATGGGGTTTCGAAGGAGACGAAGATATGGGAGGAAGGGCTCGGAAGCCGAGAATCGAGGAAAGCCCTTTTTATTAATTAGTTGAATGTTTAGTTAAAGATGAGTCAAATTGCAATTTGGAGATACCCAGGGGTAGACATGAGGGTGGCAGTGAACGGTCAGGGCCTGCGGGTGAGGAGCACGATATGGAAGCAGACTTGGTTGAACTTGTAGTTAGCGTTCGGTTTAAGAAATAATGATATTACTAGTGTTCAGTTTCATAAATAATGTAGTATCCGTGTTTAATTTCATAAACAGTGTAATACCCGTGTTTAGTTTCATAAATAGTGTAGTAATCGTGTTCAGTTTCATAAATATTGTAATACTCGTAACCTGTTTCTAAAATAGTGTAGTACCCATGTTCAGTTTTAGAAATAATCAGCGCTTGGTTTAAGAAATAGTGATAGTACCAATATTCAATTTCATAAACAGTGTAGTACATGTGTTCATTTTCACAAATAATTAGTGTTTAGTTTAAAAAATAATTATAGTACTCGTGTTCAATTCTAAAAATAATGATAACTGTAGAAGTATCAGAGAGACGGGCCAAAGACCCACTTCCAACAACACTAATATTATCCCCAACTTGGTAATTACCACCTGCATAATCCGTTAGGTGTGGGGTTTTATCACAAATGTCTCGGTATTAGTTAGAGTGAGGTTAAGATATTTAAACTTTTATTTTCTCATTGATACGGTCGATGTGGGACATTTCAACATGCCCCTTCACGTCGAACCCAATTAGTGGGTCACACGTGGGAGATCCACACATAGACAATCACAACCACGTGGAGCCAAGGGGACTCACCCTACATGCGGGGCCAAGGGCCCACTATCATCGCTCAGGGCCAAGGGAACCCACTCATCACGTGACAGTATAGTACGGGCTCACTCCCTGACTTTGATACCATGTAGAATTATTAGAAAGATGGGCTAAAGGCCCACTTCAAACAACACCGATATTGTCCCCAACTTGGTAATTACCACTTGCACAATCTGTCAAGTGTGGGGTTTTATCACAAAAGGCCTCGGTATTAGTTGGAGTAGGGTTATGATATTTAAACTTTTCTTTTCTCATTGATACGGTCGATGTGAGACATTTCAACACAAGTTTTTTAAATCCGCAACAATCTCAAACTAACTCTACAAATACCTTATATGAAATTTATATTAATCTTATTTTGATTCTATAAATATTTCAATATGCATTTCATCATAATTTTTTTTCAAGAAACATCAATATATTATTGAAACTCATAGTAGTGATGTCCTAAATGAAATTAGAAGGATTTTTGAAACAAACTAATTCGTTGTCAATGGAAGTAGCAAACTAATTTTGATATTGTTGTAAATAGTGGGTATGTTTGCCCACATGTGTATAGTAAAGTATCACATGTGTATAGTATAAACTCACAAGCTAAATAGTAATCCTTTTGTAATTTTCCATTGAAATGGTTCTATAAATAGAGCACTTAGATTGTTCAAATTGAAGAGTGTCAAGAAGAGAAAAGAAAGAAATATAATACTCTCAGTATCCCTCATTTTCTAATATCTGCAATACTTTTGTCAGTGTGATATTTTGCACCACTTCGTCCTCACTCTTAGCAAAGGTTTTTCTCTACTTTTGCCTATTTATAACACGTTATCAGCACGACTCTCTAATCATTTCTCTTTTCCCTTCACCGAAAGAAAAAAAAATTTCCTCTAAGGTTTTTACTGTTCTTCTTTTTCCTCTGCCTCAATTGCTGGATATACCCTCGCGAAGAACTGTTTGCACCATGTTTACTTCTAGTTCTCAAACTAACAGTTACTTATATCTTTGATTTCTTGTTTGGTGTAAATATTGACTACTAACCCACTGATTATTTATGCAATCCAAGATTGTGTGGTTCTATCGCCTATCTTGGACTGCAGATCTAATTTTACTGCAAATTTTAAGTGGAGCGGTATAATCGCCCTCCTTATCCTACATATTTAAATTTACCTGCTATTTAATTTTATCGCAATTTTAGGTGGTGTGGAATAATCACCCATTCTGCTCTAAATATTTAATTTTATCGCAATTTTTAGGTGGTGTGGAATAATCACCTACTCTGCTCTGCATATTTAAATTTTATCGCAATTTTAGATGGTGTGGTATAATCGTCCACCCTGCTTTGTATATTTAAATTTTATTGCAATTTTTTAGGTGGTGCGGTATAATCGTCCACCCTACTATGTATATTTAAATTTTCCTGCTATTTAAAGTGGTGCGGAAAAATCACCCTTCTCATTAATCATGAAAATCTCGAGCCTGAAGTTTCGAGTACTTATCATTTTGGCCTGAAGATCAAAATTTGTAAGAACCAGAAGTTCTAACAATATATTCCTCCAGAACACATATTATTACAAGTTCTTACACACCTCATTTTTCAGTCAGAAAAGAAAATGGCAAACTTGGCAAAGCTTGATTTCGCTACCCTGGACATTACTGGAAAGAATTACCTTACCTAGGTACTGGATACCAAGATCCATCTAGAAGCAACGAATCTTGGAGATACCATCAGGGAAGAGAGCAGCTCATGATCTCAAGATCGGGCGAAGGCCATGATTTTTATTCGTCGTCATCTTGTTGAGGCACTAAAGAGTGAGTACTTAACGGTTGAAGATCCGTTAGCCCTCTGGAATGCCTTGAGAAGCAAATACAATCACCAGACAACGGTGATTCTTCCAAGAGCTCGCTATGACTGGACTCACCTAAGGATCCAGGATTTCAAGTTAGTGGCTGAGTACAATTCAGTGTTGTTCAGAATTACATCTCAGATGAAGCTCTGTGGGGATACTATTACTGAGGAGATGTTATTGGAAAAGACTTTCATAACATTCTATGCCTCTAACATGGTCCTACAACAGCAGTATAGAGTGCGAGGCTTCACTGAATACAACAAGTTGATATCTGTGCTCCTGGTAGTTGAACAGAACAATGAGCTCTTGATGAAAAACCATAATTCCCGACCTATTAGATCAGCACCGTTCCCAGAAGTGAATGTTGCTTCCTTTGAAAGGAATACCATATCTTCCCGTGGCAATAATTACAAACGAGGACGTGGCCACAAGCAAGGCCGGTGGAAAGGGAAAGGCAAGAACCATGGTGTCCAGTTTCATAACCAGTTTCACAACCAGGTTCCAAGGCAAAATCCAAGCCTGAGCTTTAAAAATGCAAATCGCCAGACAGGAGAAGCTCATATGAACACTCCTAGAAATCCTGAAGGAGTTTGCCATAGGTGTGGTGGCAACGGACATTGGGCGCGTACTTGTCGCACCCCAAATCATTTGGTGGAGCTGTATCAAGCCTCCTTCAAGGAGAAGGATGTCGAGATCAATTTCTTCAACCAGCTCAACCAATGGAAACACCTGATCCAGTGACCAATTTATAAGGATAGTTAAACACAACATACCTAGATGCTACAGACTTTATTAATGAAAGAGGGAATGAAGTTTATGGGTCCGATTGAATTATTTATGTTTAATGTACTCTTGTTATTTGTACTTGTGGTTTAATGCTTGCATTTTCAATTCAATAAAAGTAGTATTCCAGTATGAATAAACTGCTTTTTCTTTACTCAGAGAACATGGATAAAAATTATGGTTATTCTCAAAATAAGAGCAATGGCGGAGACTTTTGTCTTGCAGACAGCACAACCATTGAAGGATTATTTTGTGAAAACATGTTCATTTGAGCAACATCATATAGTATGCAATTAACAATTAAAGGCGGAATCATGCTTGCATGCACTCAAAAACAAAACATTACCCATGAAATTCAAAGCTAAGTAGATTGGTGAACCAAGACTCAACTCAAATCAAAGTGAGTTGAGAAATATATACCTTTGTAGATTCCTCTTTGCATAAGCAAAGGCTAATCACCCAAAGAGAGGGCCTTCATTCCTTGCATCTAAAATCTATGGATTTGGATGGAAGAATAGGTTTCTCCAAGTTCCCAAAATTGAGAACCTCTAAGTATCTTCACCAAGGTTAGATTGGAGAAGAAATGAGTGACCTTGGAGTGGTAGGATTGCTAGATACACCCTCTAAGGGGGCCGGCCTCCTAGAGAGAAAATGAGAGACATGTTCTCTCCAATTTTCTCCATAAGAACCCTTAATGAATTTTAGGCTATAAAGTTCTTTATATAGTCACTTCTTTAAATGACTTAAGAACCAAAAAAAACCCTAATTCAACACACATGGCCGCCCACATAAGGGATTTGGGCTTTTGGGCCTTTGTGAATCTTTATTCATTAAATTGTCATACAACTTAAGTCAATGGGCTTGACGTTCGAAGCCCATTGGGCCTTAAGGTCCAAAACTATCCCGAGGTCTTTAACGAACTTATTCATTTGATTAATTAACATATTAATTAATCCTTGCCATAAATAATTAAACCATTTAATTATTCTTACTCATCTCCATTGTTTCTTCAATCTCTACCTGACATGGTGTACGATCCATTAGGTTCCTTTTAGTGAGGCAGTGGGCGATTAAAACTCTTTCAAATCGATTGTGAATTGAAACTTACTTTCAATTCTCCCTTTAGTGTTTATACACGTTTAGGGCTTCCACAAACCAAGAGTGACACCTAGCAGCTTATCATGGTTACCCAAGCTAATCAGAAGAGGTAGAGAACCTATTCAGTTTAAGATTACAAATGCAATACGGTCTTTCTCTAATACAATACTCTTGACCACATTGTTTGGTTTGATAGTTTATTCATGTCTACTATCCAATGTGATTCGTGTGCTTATATGATTACCTTGAATGTGATTTGGAACGACTTTCCTAAATCTCATTCATACTCTGGCCAGAGATTCTAAATCATATCATAGAGTATTCTCCCCCAAACGGTTTGAAGGTTAGAGATCCCTTGTTGCGCATTCACTTGCCTCCATAGCTAAGTGGCTTAACCCCAACGATGCCGTGGACACCCGCGGATGGGGTGACTTTGACATAATAAAAAATCAAGGACTTAACCACAAGACAACTGTGATGCCTCAGGTCAAATGACTACTTTGCATTATCCCAACCATGAGTTCTCATGTGACATGAATATGAGAACTCTTCGTTGATCGTGTTCAGTGAACTCATTCTCTATTGAGCACCTACGTACTTGTCTTGATGTCACACACACCAATGACTCGAGACTAGTCACTCTCCCTGAGAGAATACACAGCACGTACTGATCTTAACGGACTGTCAATGCCCAATTGGCAATCCTATGATCAGGAACATTTAGGATGTGTCTACGAAAGAATGGTCTCATGAATCTAACTTCTTTAGATCGCATTCTCCCAATCACATATTCCTTGGACTTATCGTTTAAGCATATAACATTTATATGAGACGGCTCAAACAATAATCTTTGCCCTTGATATTAAACTAGATTAGTTTAACATGTGAAATGTCCGTAAAGTATCATCATATGATTGGTTTTAGGGCACATTTCCAACAACCACGCATTCAATACTTCGAGATCGGAAGTATTTCTCGAATTTGGTACTTGCAAAAGTAAAGGTAACAACAATATCAAGGCAATCATATGTAATTGAAGGCTCAGGAAAAACTTAGATTATGTTACCAAATGGAACAATATTGTCCATAAAGAATGCATTATACGCTACTCGATCCATTCGAAATTTGTTGAGTTTTAAAGACATACATCTAAATGGATACCACATTGAAACGAAAAGTGTAGAAAATGTGGAATATTTATGCATTACCTCCAATGATACCCAGAAGTGTTTATTGGAAAAGTTGCATGGTTTATCGAGTGGATTGTATTATACATACATAAAGACAGTTGAGACACATACTGTCATGAACCAGAAGTTCATGGATTCAAAGGTTCACATGCTTTGGCATGACCGTCTGGGTCATCCAGGATCTACCATGATGCGTAGAATCATTACCAACTCTAATGGACATTCATTATTGAGCAGACACATTGATGTCTCAAATGATAACCCTTGCAAGGCTTGTTCCCAAGGGAAGTTGGTAATTAGACCATCACAACTAAAGGTTGATAATGAATCCCATCATTTTTGCAAAGAATTCAAGGGGATATTTGTGGACCTATTCAACCACCTTGTGAACCATTTCAATATTTTATGGTTTTGGTTGATGCATCTACCCGATGGTCACATGTTTGCCTATTGTCTACTCGAAATGTAGCTTTTGCAAAACTTCTTGCTCATATAATTAAGTTGCGAGCACAGTTCCCAGATCATCCCATTAAGTCCATTCGACTTGATAACGCTAGTGAATTTACGTCTCAAACCTTTGATGATTACTGCATGGCACTGGGCATTGATGTTGAACATCATGTTCCTCATGTCCATACTCAAAATGGTTTAGCAGAGGCATTTATCAAGCGACTTCAACTAATAGCCCGCACTCTGCTCATGAAAATGAAATTGCCTTCTCTGCATGAAGACATGCCATATTACATGCAACATCATTGGTTCGACTGAGACCCATGGCCAACCACCAATACTCATCAATACAACTCGTATTTGGACATCAGCCAAACATTTCACATTTACGAGTTTTTGGTTGTGTTGTTTATGTGCCTATTGCACCGCCACAACGAACTAAAATTGGACCTTAGTGTAGATTGAGAATTTATGTGGGTTTTGATTCACCATCTATCATTAGATATTTGGAACCCTTGACAGGTGATATGTTTACAGCTCGTTTTGCTAATTGTCATTTTGATGAGATAGTTTTCCAGTCGTTAGGGGGAGAAAATACCGTTTTAGAAAAATGGCAAGAGCTGACATGGGTTGTTCTCACCTTATCTCATTTTGATCCACGAAACACTCAATGTGAAAATGAAGTGAAAAGGATCGTTCATCTTCAAGGTATTGCTAATCAAATGCCAGATGCATTTAATGATGCTTCGAAAGTGACACAGTCACATATACCAGCTGCAAACGCACTTACAAGAATTGATGTCCCTGTTGGACAAAATAAAGTGGCAGCGAATGATTCATCTAGTGCACGCCTGAAGCGTGGTAGACCCCCAAGTTCAAAAGATTCAGCCTCTCGAAAGAGAAAGATGAGGGCACAGTTGAACCCAAATGAAATCATTCAGGAAAAGAAAATGAATGATAAATTTACAATTCATGATTCTGTACTTCCAGAAAAAGAAAATGTCCTTGATGAGACACCTATCCCTGAAGAGATAGAAGTACATGAAAGCAAAGAAATATCCATAAATTATGCATGTACTAATGAATTGTGGGATCGAAATGAAATAATCATTGACGACATGTTTGCATTTGCAATAGCCACTGAAATTACATTAAGCAATGACATTGAGCCCCGCTGTGTTGAAGAATGCAAATAGAGACAAGATTGGCCTAAGTGGAAAGATGCAATCCAGGCAGAATTAAATTCCTTGGAAAGGTGAAATATTTTTAGACCAGTAGTCCAAACCCCGCCTGGTGTAAACCTCGTGGGTTACAAATGGGTATTCACAAGGAAACGCAACGAGAAAAACAAGATTGCAAGATATAAAACAAGACTCGTTGCACAAGGTTTTTCACAAAGACCTGGAATTGATTATGAAGAGACATACTCTCTTGTAATGGATGCAATTACGTTTCGTTACTTGGTTTGGTGATTTCAGAAAAAAAACTTGACATGCGACTTATGAATGTCATCACCGCGTATCTATATGGAGAATTAGATACTGACATATATATAAAAGTCCCAGAAGGACTTAAGTTGCCTGAAGCAACTAAAAAACCACGAGGTATGTTCTCAATTAAATTAAGGCGATCACTGTATGAGCTGAAACAATCTCGGCGAATGTGGTATAATCGTCTCAGTCAGTATTTGATTAAAGAATGGTATACCAACAATGTCATCTGCCCTTATGTGTTCATTAAGAAATCAAATACTGGATTTGCTATAGTGACAGTATACGTCGATGATATGAACCGAGTTGGAACCCCTGAAGAGCTCAATAAAATTGCTGAATATCTGAAAAGCGAATTTGAAATGAAAGACCTTGGGAAAACAAAAATTGTCTTGGCCTGCAAATCAAGCATTGTGCTAATGGAATTTTGGTCCATCAATCAGCTTACATTGAAAAGATACTGAAGCGATTTGGCATGGACAAAGCTTATCCACTTAGCACCCCAATGGTCGTTCGTTCTTTGGACATTAAGAAAGATCCATTCCGTCCAAAATAAGATGATGAACCGGTCATTGGTCCAGAAGTACCATACTTGAGTGCAATAGGTGCTTTATTGTATTTAGCACAATGTACTATACCAGATATAGTTTTTCAGTTAACTTGTTAGCCAGGTACAGCTCTGCTCCAACAATTCGTCATTGGAAAGGAGTCAAAGATGTTCTATGATACCTTCGTGGGACAACATATATGGGTCTCTTCTACTCAAACAAGCCCACAAATGATCATATCCTTGTTGGATACGCAGATGCTGGTTTTCTCTCCGATCCGCATAAAGCCCGCTCACAAAATGGATATGTGTTAACTTATGGAGATACTGCAATTTCATGACGATCAATGAAGCAAACACTAGTTGCTACATCTTCCAATCACTCGGAAATAATTGCTTTACATGAAGCAAGTCGTGAATGTTCTTGGTTAAGATCAATGATCCATCACATCCGGAATTCATGTGGTCTACCTTCAAAGACAGACACTCCAACTGTCATCCATGAAGATAATGCAACCTGTGTCGCCCAGATGAAGGAAGGATTCATCTAAGGTGATAAGACTAAACACATATCTCCAAGATTTTTCAGTGCATATGAGCTTCAGAAGGGTAAAGTTATTGAAGTCAGACAAATCCGTTCCAATGAAAATTTAGTAGACTTGTTCACCAAATCTCTACCAAAGTGCACATTTTAGAAGTTGGTGCAGGGAATCAGATTACGTCGGCTTACAAATTTGAAGAATGCGGAATCAGGGGGAGATACAATTCAGGGGGAGCATCCATGATACATGTATGTTGTACTCTTTTTCCTTCGATTAGGATTTTTCCCACTGGGTTTTTCCTATCAAGGTTTTAACGAGGCAACATAAGCATGCTCAACACCATCCAGGTAAAGTTGTACTCTTTTTCCTTTTCTATGGTTTTTTCCCACTGGGTTTTTCCAAGCAAGATTTTAATGAGGCAATTGATACTGATATGTGGGCATCCAAGAGGGAGTGTTGTAAATAGTGGGTATGTTTGCCCACATGTGTATAGTAAAGTATTACATGTGTATAGTATAAACTCACAAGCTAAATAGTAATCATTTTGTAATTTTCCATTGAAGTGGCTCTATAAATAGAGCACTTAGATTGTTCAAATTGAAGAGAACATCAAGAAGAGAAAAGGAAGAAATATAATACTCTCAGTATCCCTCATTTTCTAATATCTACAATACTTTTGTCAGTGTGATATTTTGCACCACTTCGTCCTCGCTCTTAGCAAATGTTATTTCTCTACTTTTGCCTATTTATAAAAGATATGATATTTTGAAGTGGATGCACTTATCTTTATAGCCCTAATTATAGTGCTAATAAATTAATAATTAAAATAATTATAATGGACTAATAATTGGGGATGAAGGTTCTAGTTTTGTAGATTAGGGAGGAAGCGGTGGGGCGGTGCTGCCAATTTGGAACATGTCAAATTTGATCATGCAATTTTTTGATCGATGGCTCTTATTTAAATTCCATTCTTCTCACATTTTCATGCAAACACAACCAAACAAATATACAATGGGAGTATGGCCCCGACAAACTTTTCATGCAATTCAAAGCATAATGGAAAAACAACTTTCTAATGGAATTGGATTGATGGAACGGGTTTTCCGTCAGGGGTATTAGTTGAAAAAAAAAATATTTGTTTTGCACATGGGCTTATTTCCTATTTATGAGGTTTTAGTTTTTGTCCTTACTATATTGTCTTTTGTTATTTTCATTAAATTTCAAGTCTTTTACATTAAATAAAGTTAGCGACGGATTTTTTGTAAAAACAAACTCAACCTAAGTTATTTTCATTAAAGTTCTCTTTAATTGGAGATCTGTTAGAATCACATGTAGATGAGACTTTAAAAAAAAAAACAAAATTTTGGTTGTGTAAAATTATATTTCTGCTCATATTTCTTATTCATATTCAGTTTTAATTAGAAAATTAAACTGATAATTTCATAAAATTTTGGTTAACAATGAGAGTGTATTAATATGTAATTTAAATTTTCTGATTATTCATTTAAAATTAAAAATACTACCATTTTAGCACCTATCATTATTGCCTTCTTCACATAAAACCAAATTAGTGCCAAATTGGTCAAAAACCCAAAGGAGGTATTGTACTAAAGATCCAACCACTCCAACAGTAGTAAAAGGCAAAAACCCAGAGTCACAGACACATACCTAGACAATGACATCACCACCAATTATCAGAAAAAGCAGAAAAAAAATAAATTAAAAATTAAAAATTAAAAAATGAAGATTTTAAGAAACAGACAAATGCAGGCTTTGGCGGGTTTACAGAACCTGAAGTTGATATTTGAGCAGAAAGCCACCACCTTCTCACCTTATTAATGCTCTTAACCCCTCCATTTACTGCTTTTTTACGCCACCAACCCATAAACCACACACTCACTGACAATCTCTCTCTCTCTCTCTCTCTCTCTCTCATCAGAGTCTTTACCTTCTTACCCAAGATTACTTGCTGTTCCTTCCACCTTAAGCACCTTCTACTGTTCTATAGATCCACAGCTAGGTACTGCACCCCCATTGGCAATATAATATCACCCAACATTTTTAATCTTCTTTTTTCATAAAACTCCACACATTTATGTATTTTAATTTATATTTTATTTATGGGTTTTGAATTTTGAAACTCAAAGGTGTTATCTTTACTAGTTTTTACTGCTGCCCCTGTTCCCATCACATTCCCACTGCAATTTTTTGGCGTTTCTGATATTTGGGTTTGAATTTCTTCACATTTGTAATGTAAGTATCTGTGTGGTTTTAGCTGCATGTTGACATTTTATTGAAATTACAAATCATGGGGTTTTGACGATTTGTTGTTCTGGATAAACAGTGATTTGGGTTTTTGAAAATTTCCACATTTAGCTAGCCATTTCTGGTTTGGGAAGTGGGATTCTCTCTGACGGCGTCGTTTTAGGTATTTTGTCAGTCTCTTTGGGTTCAGTGTCCTAGCAGCAAGCTGCCATCTGAATTCCCCCAGGTTTTTTTCTTTTCTTTTTCTGGGTTTGGATCCGGTGTGTTTTCAACTGGGATTTGAAAATTGTTTCTGGGTTTTCTATTTTGGAAAGTCCCTGCCTGGTTGTACAAGGCAATGTGCTCTGAATTTGGATTTGATTCTTTCCCAAATCGGTTCCCTGCTCAACCTTTTGTTTTCTCTTAGATTACATTTCTTCTGTTTGGTTACTGAGAACAGAAAACTGATTGGAAAAAGGAAAATCTTGGATTAGTTTGTTGGATGTTGCTGAATCTGACTAGACCAAATAGGAATCTTACTCTTGTACAAGTGTTGGTTTTAGTTTTACTTTGACTTCTGTTAATGTTGAAAATTGATGATGATCTTTCCTTAATGCATTTACTTGAATTTGATAATGCAGCATGATCTGACCTTTTTGGTTTGCTATTTCTGATATGAATGGTCTTACTTGGTTATACCAGCATTTTTTATTCACATTCTGGTTCAACTTTCGGGAGGGGGAAGGGGATCGCCTATCTAACCTTTTGTTTTTCTACTTGGTTTATAAGCAATTGTGAGCACCAAAATATGTCTTAGTTATGATCATCCACGAGATGCACTTCTTAGTTTGCGTGATCAGTTGCAACTTACCTTCCATTTTTCGTGGAAACAATGCGATTGAATTTAATTGATTTACAATGGTGCAGGAGAATGAGAGTGTAACCATCAAGGTTCCACAGTTGACTAGAAATAGATAGACTATCCAGTAATGTCGAGGGTCACTAGGTGGAAGCTTGAGAAGACAAAAGTCAAAGTGGTTTTCAGGCTACAATTCCATGCCACAAATGTAAGTTGTAACTTATGAGAATTTACTGCTGAAACTATATCTAGTTGATAGTTTTAAGACATTCCCACTTTGTATTCACTTCTTATAGAACCTGTGCATAAACTTCTGGATTGTAAGGTGAAATAGAATGTCTTTAAGTCAACTGCTTAATGATGCATTAGTCAGTGTTAATTAAATCTTCTAAGCAGTCAATGTGGATTCATTTAGATTGTACCAAAAAATAGGCTTTGTCTTGTCAACTTTTTTGTATGTTGTATGTGTCACTACTAGCATTTTCCTGGCAATGGCCTGGCCTGAATCTGGTATTCAGTTGTGTCATATGATGTGTAAGGTAATCTAAAATCGACGTAAACTTCATGTTAGTAATGCAAGCCCATAGATCTCATTAGTTGACTTGTTATTCAATTCTAATTTCTTATGGCTAATGGCTTAAAGTGTAACTGAAAGCCATCTTAAGTTTGTATTTTTCCCATAGCATGATGGTGAAACATGGTGTTATATATCTAGCAGCCACAATCTATGCTACAACTAAATATAATGTTTCTGCATGGTTCAGGTTCCACAAACCGGATGGGATAAGCTGTTTATATCTTTCATACCTGCTGATTCCGGAAAAGCAACTGCAAAAACTACCAAGGCAAATGTAAGGAATGGGACCTGTAAATGGGGAGATCCTATCTATGAAACTACAAGACTTCTACAAGACACTAAAACCAAACAATACGATGAGAAGCTTTACAAACTTGTGGTAACCATGGTAATACTCCAGAATTTTTATGTATTCATAGATTTCTGCTTCAAATTCCGTTGATTTATAACCTAGTTTTCTCTAGTCCCTAATCACCGCCAGAGCAGCTGTCTGCAGCCATTACCTTGTTTAAACTGAGTTTAACTTTGTCTTTGGCCTAAATCTAACTGACATCAGGGTTCTTCAAGGTCTAGTATCCTTGGCGAGACTAATATCAACCTTGCTGATTATGCTGATGCTTCAAAGCCTTCGTCCGTTGCACTTCTACTCCTTGGATGTGATTCTGGAACTGTTTTACATGTGAGAATCTCTGAAGTTCAAATTATTTTAGACATAGTGTTATCTTAGGAAAGCTAGTTGATTTCTCATTTAGCTTCCAGTAATTTGTTATTACTGGTTGGCAACTACTATATGATCATGTTTAGCAATTTTTTTTTTGTCTTATTCCATGCCAGGTCACAGTGCAGCTGCTAACTTCTAAAACTGGCTTCAGGTAAGCATTAAAACATGTAAACATATTGCTTTATCTAATTTCAGTTGTTAATTTGTAGTTCTTTTACTTTCAGAGAGTTTGAGCAGCAGAGGGAGCTCAGAGAGAGTGGTCTACGAACAACCTCCGACCAAAATAGAAATGATGTATCCACTACTAGAAAGATAGCATCTTCTGAAGATACAGTGAATGATCAGATGGATAAGGTTAGTCGTTCTCTTCTGTCTCTATTTATCCCGTAGTATATATGTTTGTTTCTGTTGACATTTTTATTTCACTCTGTATTTTGTTTAAAAAAGAAATCAAAAGATTTTGAGAAAAAGGAGCAAATGATAGATCAGAGTGCACCTTGGCGTAACAACCTAAACATTAATAGAACCAAAACCACATTCAATACAATACTCAAGACAAATCAAGACAGAAATTACTAATGGAACATCCCGAAATTCCAGAACACACTCAATAAAATAGGAGATAGGGTTGGAAAAATATTATTTCAATCACTCTTTCTTGTGATAGTACATCTATGGATCTATCTCTATCTCTTTTTGTCTGGTGTATGCTGGTTGCATGTCTTTTTATGACATGATTTGCCTTGACTAATCCTCTGAGGTTTGTCATGCATGTGTGGAAGATACATGCTGCCGGCCAAAAGAAACACCTTTCTCAGAATGCGTTTATGCTATTAAAGATGAAATTAGGCTCACTGTTGCTGCTATGATGTTCAAGCATTAATGGGTTGACAGATGAGAAAGATAGGTCCTGCTTTTGCAGAGTTTTATGTGTATATCCGTCCTCTTACAACATCTTCCATGAGTTGGTTACTGAGAAACTTAACCTTTCTCACAAATTCTGAGAGTGATAATTTTATACTTTTTTCTTGTAATTGTAAGATTGTTTGAAAATTTCAAATTATTTGACACAAATTGACAAACTTGCACAGTGCATTATATGACTTCTTTTACCATATGGAGTTATTATCTTTGTGATAGGTGTTTTGCATATGTTGTGATAATATATGCTGTTTTCTTATTTCTACAGATGAATTCGAAGGTTAAATTCAAAGAACTTTCTCCCCTTGAAGAGGGGGCTGGCCCGAATGAAGAGTATGCAGATTCAACTGGTGGATTTGAATGTTCTTCCAATACTTCAGAAAGTTTATATGCTGAGAAACATGACACGTCTAGCACCCATGAGATTGATAGTATTAAGAGTACCGCCTCTGGTGATTTAGGGGGATTGTCCCTTAGTCAAAGTCCTGGACAAGAGAAACGACATCCCACTGATCAGCGATTCTTGGCACAGGGAACCAGCGAGTGGGCTCATAGCTGGGGTTCTGACTTTTCTGCAGATGCTGATTTGCCAAATACTTATGAGGAAAATAGTAGGCTTAGAGGAAGCTTGGAAGCTGCTGAATTATCCATTCTTGAGCTTAAGCAGGAGGTGAGCTCTTTACAGGTTCATGCTGATGAAATAGGCAATGACGCTAAAAAAATTTCTCTTCAACTTGATGCTGAAATTGCTTCTGGAGAACAATTAGCAAAAGAAGTTTCCGTACTGAGATCCGAATGTTCAAAGTTAAAAGATCTTGAGGAGCAAAAAAGTTTCAATTTAACCATTCCATTCTCCCGCAGAGAAAGTATTGAGACAAGCCAAGTTCACATTTTTCATGAGTTACACCACAGGTGGTTTAAGGGGCTTTCAAGTATGGAAGATAAATTAAAAGAGCTTCAGAGGAAGGCAATCTTGGGAGTAAATGAAAGGAACCTCCAGTCCTGTCACTCGGATTTCGAGGCATTGCTTGGTGTTTTGCAAGTTCTCAAACAAGAGACTGGGCAGGCAAGTTCAGGGATGAACATGACAAGCGTAAACCAGGCTGATGATATGACTTTACATAAAGGTGAGCAATTAGTACTAGGAACAAGGGTGGATGCAGATTTCTATAAACTCAAGGGTGCGGTTCATTGTATAAGCATACCTGGCCTGGTGTCACAAGACTTTGATACTGTAGATGCTGCCAATGCAATGAAAGGGAAATTTGTTGAACTTTTAAGGGAGTTGGATGAGTTGAGAGCTGATCGAGAAAGCCTTGCAAAGAAAGCAGACCAGATGGAATGCTACTATGAAGCTCTCATTCATGAACTTGAGGAAAACCAGAGACAGATGATGGGAGAATTGCAGAGTCTCAGAAATGAGCATTCTACTTGCATGTACACAATTTCATCTGCTAACTCTGAGATGGAGAGAATCCAGCAAGACATGAACAACGAGCGAATAATATTTTCCAAAGAAAAGTGTGATTTGGACTCTCTGAACAAGGAGTTTGAAAGAAGGGCTACTACAGCAGAAGCAGCTCTTAAAAGGGCACGCATGAATTACTCTATTGCAGTGAACCAGTTACAGAAGGACCTTGAATTGCTTTCTTTCCAGGTTCAGTCCATGCATGAGACTAATGAGAACCTCATTAAGCAGGCTTTTGAAGATTCTTTGATTCCAAGGTTTCAGGAGTGTGAAGAAACAGTGCAGAATCGGAAATCAGATTCAGAGGATTTTCCATCAGCAAATTATTTGCAGTGTCAGAATAAATGTTACAAGACAAAGAATCAGAAGTTAGATGGGGATGCATTATCAAACGATTTGAGAAGATCCCTCCTCGTACAGAAGGGGCTCTACCAAAAGATTGAAGAAGAACTTTATGAGGTGCATCTGGTGAATGTGTATTTGGATGTATTCTCAAAGACTCTACAAGTTACTTTGGTTGAAGCAAGTGCTGACTTCGGATTGACAAAAGAGAGAGTGCATGAACTTTCACACCAGCTGGAGCTTTCAACTGAGTCCAATGAGTTATTGATGCTGAGGCTGCAGACTGCATTGGATGAGATTCGCTGCCTGAATGAGTACAAGGAAACTTGTAATTCGATCCGCAATGACTTGGCTCTGAAGAACCAAATTTTGGAAGCAGATTTACAAAACACTACCAGTGAAAATGGTCTTCTTACCCAGAAGATTGTTGAATGGAAAGGTATGATAAAAGAATATGAAACTTATGAGAGCAAATACAAGGCCTGCACTACTGAAAAATTACAGCTGGAAAATTTGTTGCAAAAGGAAACCTTAGAAAACGGCACTCTACAAAATAGACTTTCCTCTTTGCAGGAAGAGTTGAAATCTGTCAGAATTGACTTTGATGAGCTTCCTTGCACGAAGGAGGATCTGCAGAATATTGTGAACTTTCTACAGGGTAAGTTATGGAATCTGTTGGCATCTTATGACCTAAAGTATAAAAGC
Organism: Malus sylvestris; assembly: GCF_916048215.2. Classification (NCBI taxonomy): domain Eukaryota; kingdom Viridiplantae; phylum Streptophyta; class Magnoliopsida; order Rosales; family Rosaceae; genus Malus; species Malus sylvestris. The sequence goes on from NC_062274.1 coordinate 43,305,194, forward strand.
CTGGCTCCTTGCGGTGGATCTGTCTGTCAAGACTTGGAATCCAAAGATTTAACAGGTGTACTGTTGCAAATAGAAGAGCTTCAGAACAAGGTATATGAAAAGACTGTCCAGATGATTGAAGAGAAGAAAGACCTAGTGCAAGAAAGAGATATTGCTCAAGAGTCTTTATGCGCAGCAGAATCTGATAATCTGATGATGAAGCAGAAATTTGAACATGATCTACGAGGTACAGTGGATAAACTAGATGTTTTGAGTGCGCTGGTTCACAAGCTCCAGTTACAAGTTGAGGCCATTGTAAACAGACCCGAGATTAGCTCTGAAGCTGAAGACAATTATGCACAACAGCACAGAGAGCTTTTGTCTGATCTTGATAATTTAGAAATGGAGCTCCAGCAACTTACTTCTAAAAATGAGGGCCTTGCTGAGGAATTTATGGCATTAGAGAAAGTAACTGAAGAATTAGCAAGGTGTAACGTGGCCATAGCAGCATTAACAGAGGAAAAAGAAGCTTTGATGGTGTTCTTACAGGATAAAACTGAAGAATCTTCCAGGCTTACTCTCAAGCTTAATAATTTGCAAGGGAGTTTACTTTCTTTGCATGATGAGGTCCACACAGAGAGAAATCTCAGAGATAAGTTAGAGAGTAAAATTACAGATCTCACTTCCCAATTGAACGAGAAGCATTGCCAGTTGCTAGGTTTTGATCAGCAGAAGGCTGAGCTGGTCCATCTCAAACAATCGGTATCCGATCTAGAACTGGAGAAATCAAGAGTTTCCTGTCTCCTGTTGGACTCTGAGGAATGTATAAAAGATTTAGAAGCTCAATTGTTTGAAATGCATGAATTTTCGATAGCTACTGATGTTGGACTGTTTTTCACAAAGGCTCAATATGAGACCAGGATTGAAGAACTAGGAAGGTGTAACCTCACTATAGCAGCGCTTTCAGAGATAAAAGAAGTTTTGATGGCATCTTTACAGGATAAAACTGAAGAATCTTCCAAGCTTTCTCTTCAGCTTAAAAGTTTGCAAGGGAGTTTGGTTTCTTTGCATGATGAGGTTCAAAAGGAGAGAAATCTCAGGGATAAGTTAGAGCCTACAATTACAGATCTCACTTCCCAATTGAATGAAAAGCATTGCCAGTTGCTAGGTTTTGATCAGCAGAAGGCTGAGCTTGTCCATCTAAAACAATTGGTATCGGATCTAGAACTTGAGAAATCAAGAGTTTCCTGTCTCTTGTTGGATTCTGAGGAATGTTTAAAACACGTCCGTGAAGAGTGTTCCTCCATTTCTGCTTTGGAGGCTCAATTGTCTGAAATGCATGAATTTTCAATAGCTGCTGATGTTGGACTCACTTTCACCAAAGTTCAATATGAGACAAGGATTGAAGAACTAGAAAGGTATAACCGGACTGTAGCAGAATTATCAGAGGAGAAAGAAGCTTTAATGGAGTCCTTGCAGAATAAAAGTGAAGAATCTTTCAAGCTTTGTCTGGAGCTTAATAGTATGCAAGGAAGTTTGCTTTCTTTGCAAGATGAGTTGCAAACTGAGAGAAATCTCAGAGATAAGTCAGAGAGTAGAATTACAGATCTGACTTCCCAATTGAATGAGAAGAACAGTCAGTTGCTAGATTTCAATCAACAGATGACTGAGCTGGTCCATCTCAAACTATTGGTATCGGAGCTAGAGCTAGAAAAATCAAGAGTTCTCCGTCTCCTGTTGGATTCTGAGAAGTGTCTTAAAGATGCTCGTGAAGAGTGTTCTTCAGTCTCTGCTTTGGATTCTGAGAAGTGTCTTAAAGATGCTCGTGAAGAGTGTTCTTCAGTCTCTGCTTTGGAAGCTCAGTTATCTGAAATGCATGAATTTTCAATAGCTGCTGATGTTGGACTCACTTTCACAAAAACTCAATATGAGGTCGTGATCGAAGAGCTGTGTCAGAAACTGCACTTTTCAGATAGCCAAATTTCTGATATTCGCAACAATTTCCTTAAGGTAGATAATATGCTTAACAAATGTCTTGCTAGCGAAGGGCATTACCTTGAAGAGAACACTCACTTGATGACAAGTCTCAATTCCCTTAAATCTGAGTTGGAAGCCTCCAGTGCTCAAAACAGGATACTTCTTGATGCAAACAGTGCAATGAGGACTGAACTTGAGGAATATAATAAAAGAGCTGATAATACGGAGGATATTGTCCGCATGGATAAAAATCAGTCTGCTCTTGAGGTTGAAAGGCTGGAACATCTTCTAATGACATCTGAAGAAGAGATTGATAACCTGATATTCTCCAAGGAAGAACTAGAAGTCAAAGCTTTATTACTCAAAGCCAAGTTGGATGAACAGTCCGCTCAGATAACCTTGCTGGAAGGATGTAAGGATGAAATGGAAATGCTGCACGATAGATGTAGAGAGCTTACACAGAAGGTTGCTGAACAGGTCTTAAAGACGGAAGAGTTTAAAAACTTGTCCATCCATTTTAAGGATCTTAAAGACAAGGCTTATGCCGAGGGACTCCATGCACAGGATAAAAAAGAACCAGGAGGGCCACCAGCTGCCATGCCAGAGTCCTTAAGAATTGTATTCATCAAAGAACAATATGAAACCAAGCTGCAAGAACTGAAACAACAGCTTGCTATGTCCAATAAGCATAGTGAGGAGATGCTCCGGAAATTACAAGATGCAGTCAATGAAGTTGAGAACAAGAAGAAATCAGAAGCTACTAATGTGAAGAGAAATGAAGAGCTAGGAATGAGGATATTGGAATTGGAGTCTGACCTACATTCAGTGCTTTCTGAAAAGCGTGAAATAATGAAAGCATATGACCTGATGAAAGCTGAAAAGGAATGCTCATTAATAAGCCTCGAGTGCTGCAAGGCAGAAAAACAAGAGCTTGAAGCGTCTTTGCAGAAGTGCAATGGGGAAAAAGCTAAAATTGCTTTAGAACTCACCTCAGCAAAGGACTTGCTTGAGAGCACGTCATCATCTATAAATTATCAGAGGGACGCAGACACATCTGGCCTGCAAAGCAGCAGAATAGCAGAGGAAACTTTAGCTAAGTTTTCTGAGCTAGATGTAGCCAATGGTGAAGCATCTCAGCGTGAATGCATGAATTCCATTGATGAAGTAGACCAGTCAAATGTACTCAATAATATAAACTCCAAGCAGGTAATTAACTGCTTTTATGAGGATTATCTATATTAGAGTAATTTGCTACTTTGAAACCTCTAATTCTTTGTGCAAATGTGTAGCACCCAGATGCTTATGTTAGCTTATATACATTATGCATGTTAGTATTTTCCATTAAGTTCTGGGAAGGTGAACAAAGATTGCCTTTTCATTCTGCCCTCTCTAAAGACGTGCTTTCAGTTTGCTATGCTTTTCTACCTTTTCCATCATAGTGAGTTTGGATGGTTCTTCTCAAGTTATAGTTCTTACTATACCAGTTGACAGTGCCTCAGTGAGTTGCTGCTCCATATATTACCTAACTAATAGCACTCCTATTTCATTTAGTGCTAGCCCTTCTTTACTCAGTTCACGTTCCCTGCTTTCACCTTAAACGCATTTCCTAGATAGTATCACCACTGGAGTGAAAGTCAAAGCACTCCGTGTTGACTTTGGTACTACCAGTTTTTATCAGTCCTCGAAGGTTTAAACACCTTGTTCACAATTAAAGTTGTCAACGTTTCCATGAAATAATGGTGAAATCTAATTATGAAAGAAGTCCTACATTAGGTCAACTCAGAATACTATAAGTATGATCTTTACAATATGGCTGCCTAGTTGGCTATGAATGTGTTATTCATAGCTTGTACTTGTGTTGCTGATTATGTATGCTTATTCTAGTAGCCTCTTCGAACTTTACATATTGTTCTCCTAGAGGCGATAATAATTTGTGCTTGACTGGTAATTGATTTGCTTAGGCTTCAAAATTTTGAAGTCCGCCTATCTCTAGCAGAGGAATAGGATAGTCATTTCTCCCAAAGAAAAGGTTTACTTTGTTTTATTTTACATGTTTATGTACTGAAATTTGGGTCGCTGACAATATATGTGCATCATTGGACAGGATGATCTTGTATCCAGAGGTGTAAATGGGATCTCTAGTATTGTACTTTCAAAGCAAAAGGATACTCTTAATACCGACATGAAGCATTTGGTTCTTGCCAACGAGAATTTTAAGGCCCAAAGCTTAAAGTCTAGCATGGAAAACTTAGATAAGGAGGTATGTATTTCATACAAACACAAGTGAGCAAATACTTTTGTATTGCTACAGTTTCATCTTCTAAAGTTGGGGAGCAGGAACTGGATAATAATTTCTCAACATCGTTGTCCTGAGATATAATTTTCTTTTGCAGCATATCTTTTTTTATCTGTATTAATCTTCTTGCAGTTGGAAAGGATGAAACATGAAAATTTGCTTCTTCCAATCGATGATCAACACCTTGACCCAAATTTTCCTGGTTTACAAAGAGAGATTATGCAATTAAAGAAGGTCAATAACTTTGTGATCCTTACAACTTATAATATAAGCGTGCCCTTGAACTGTATCATGTTTCGTATAAGCATGTCCTTGAACTGACTTCATGTTTCGTATCTTTGACTAGGCAAATGAAGAATTGGGAAATATATTTCCCTCATTCAATGAATTTTCTTGCAGTGGCAATGCATTAGAGAGGGTGCTAGCTTTGGAAATTGAACTTGCTGAAGCATTGCGGGCAAAGAAGAAATCAATTATCCAGTTTCAAAGGTACATATAACTGAGTAAATTATCAATTTCGTGATTAGACTTTAGATGCATGTCAACTAGAACCTTTGCAGCGGTTACTGGTAATTTCTTTCCGGCTTTGGTGTATTTTGGGTTTGCACGGGATGCTAAATTTGTACGATTATAAACCAGAAGAATTTCATAATGTACTCATCTATTGGTTTTTGGACCTTTAGGGGAAAAAGTGGTTATTTGAAAATTAGCACAACTAGGAATACAATTTCTTTTGAGTTCAATAATTAACATGACATCCTCCCTTGTTCCAGTTCTTTCGTGAAACAACACAGTGATGAGGAAGCAGTGTTTCACAGCTTTAGAGACATCAACGAGCTAATTAAAGACATGCTGGAGATTAAGGGAAGATATGCTACCGTGGAAGCAGAACTCAAAGACATGCATGACCGTTACTCCCAGTTAAGCCTTCAATTTGCAGAGGTCGAAGGGGAGAGACAAAAACTAATGATGACTCTCAAGAATGTCCGAGCGTCAAAGAAAGCCCTATACTTGAATTGCTCCTCAACATCCCCTTTTCTAGACCCTTCGTAATAGTCACCGTAGCCATCCATTCTTGTTTGCGAAGAAATAGCCCTTTACGGGGTTGAGAATTGTTGGTCCGACATGCCTGGCTGCGTCATGTTTTCGTATATGTGAAAGGTGAATATTGTATGGACCAGTTAGCCGCGGGTGGTGAAACTTTACGATGTTGAAATGTGGTAACGAAATCTCAGCAGCAGTGTAAATAGAAACCTCTGCTGTTCTGTGTAACTGGTTTATAGTATCACAGGTACAGAACCCTGTTATGAACCCTTCATTTTCGGGTTGCTGGGGGAATATGTTGGAGTTCCGCTGTATAGTCAATCAAAGATTTTGTCATTTATATTTAAACAAAATAAAAAATAAAAAAAGCATTTTTTTTCCCCATACATCCCTTCTCCATACTAATTTCATGTGGGAGGGGATGAGACTCGCAACGACCACGTATCTTAAGTGGTTAAGGACATTAAATAGTTCGGAACAAAAGCAGTGATACGTACAGTAACATCTACAACAACAACAATCACAAAGTCTTATTTCACTAAGTGGGGCCAGTTGTATGAATCCACTGATGAGTCGATTTTATACTATATACTTTGTTATATATTTTCAATGTACGACATTTGACTTCCTCTAGAGCAAAACATAGTCAAACGGATGAATTTTGGAGTGATTTCAATTGGAGGATGTTTGTGAGTCTTGACTTGATTGTGTCAAAGTTTCATAATTTTCTACTAAGCGATTATTTTCTGGCAATAAAATAAAGGAGCAATGTGCTGTGCTGGAATAGTGACATTTTAGACGTTTTTGGAGTCCAATATGACCTCGGATGAATTTATGGCCTTCTGGAGATGTGTTCAGAACGTCCCGATCTTCAAAACAAGTTATCATAGGCCGGATTTGGAGGATATCTGAGACTAAAACGTGGCTGGACAAGTACTTAGCAGATTCTCCTAGCTTAATTAGGATTTTATTTTCTAAGATATTTTATTATTATTCGTAGTTTCCTAATTGGAATAAAGGACCTGGTTTTTAGGGTTTGTGTGATTGATAGCAACATATATTGCTTTGCCGTCCATTGTTTTTCAGTACGCTTTCTTTTATGCAACTTTGGAGATAGAGATAGAGAGTAATTACAAGGATTATTGGAGATTTTCTACTTTAAGGTGTTTTCATTCCTTTTATTCTTAATAATATTTTCTATGATTTCAATTATGAATATGCGTAACTAATTCCTATTGCTAGGGCGAAGCCTTGAGCCTTAGCATGAATATGTGATTCTTATTTAATTGCTTATGATTGATTGCATGCACACTTTGAATTATTAATCACCGTGATTAAAACTATCTAATTATCTTAATGCCTGATCACCATTAAGATCTTTAGAAAAGTAATTTGATGCAATTTTGGTCGGACGGTTTCCTGAAATTGACGCTGGCTTCTTGTGGTTAATAATTGTAATTTCACTTAAGATGAACACCACATCTTAAGGGTTGCATGGTTTTTCAAAGGGTTTTCATAAAACTTAATGAGTCTCTCATGTTCATATTTGATCCGAACGTCCGGACGGATTGCATGTTAAATATATGTTATATGTTGGAGGTTCTAAGTATGATATATATTAGGAAAACCTAACCTTCAAAGTGGCATGTGTAGATCATAAGTAAAGGGTAAAAATGCATAGGATTGCTAGGTAATGGTGAAACCCTAGTGCTTTTATAAATTGGTATTTTAAAAACTGTTTCTTTTTCTCTTAGCTTTAATATTGCAGATTGTTTTATTTTTATTAATTAAATTTGTTTTATTTTTATTAATTAGAATTTGGTTTGCTTCGATTTATTTAATAATTTCTGTAGAGAACGACCTTGCGAGAACCATTTATACTACAATATCCTTGTCATTCTTGCAAGTATCATAGGAGTTTTTAACCCGTTTGCATTTGTAGTGAAATCCCTATCAATAAATTGGCGCCGCTGCTTGGGATTATTTAAAATAATTCGTTCCAATCAGATTTTCAGTTAGTTATTGTTGTGTGTGTGTGTGTGTATATATATATATAAAATTAAAAAAAAAAATTTCGTTTTATTATTTTTCTACATATTACAGCAGTACAACAGTGCAGATTACAACAATCTGTGCATGGTCAGCACTCGTTCAGTAGTGCAGAAATTGTTTCCATTTGATCCAGAACCTGAGCAATCTTTAAGGAAGAGATGCAGGGAACAAAATCTGCAGTCGGTTCCTTCCCTGCAAGGGACTTTTCTGCAATCTTTGTTTTCTAAGGATTTGCACAGCGAAGAAAAAATGGCGTTTGTTATTCCAGAGGTGAGTCAACATTTGGGTTATTCTTTAACAGCTCATGCCACTAACATACTGACACACCCCGTCCCGAAGGAGGGCATGCTGGCCACCACGTGTGAGTGACTTAACCATTTACACAGTTAGGAAGCTTTAAAAATACAATTACTAAGATGAAACACCCGACACCCGAGGGTGAGTCCTACTTTTGTGAATTCTGTCAGAACACCGTTGGATTCCTCGTGGCCACCAAAGCTCAGCTATCTAGAACCTGGAAGGGCTCAAAACAAAATTAAGTGGGTCAGTAAAACAAAGTTTTTCGAAAACATTTCATTTAAAACATTCTAACCCCTCGCTGTAAAACCTGTATACTTTCCCAGAAAATAACATAATAGCATATACCTTCAAATATCTCAAATCATCAATCTTTATCAAAACCAGAAAGTATGTCATGCTATAATGTCAAAAACAGAATATGGTTGCATCAATATAACAGGTGAAATAAGGAATCAACCGAAGACCCTGCAGTTGGTCCTGTACGGTTAATTCTATAGCTCAATATCCAATCTAACCGGAGTCACCACGGTGACCTGTACGGCGCTACTCTGCACATAAGTCGGAACTACCTGAAGTAGTTTGTACGACAAGAATGGTGTAATAATACGCTCTAGTGCTTCTCTCATCAATCATCTGTGCACATAATCTAAGGTCACTTACTAGTCGGAACCACCTCTAGTGGTCTGTACGACTAGCATGTCGGAACCCTCTATCGGTCTGTACGACATGCACCTACTTGGATCCAAGGTGAGTGTGCGATGCGGTGAATACTATAAGCACTAACACCAGGGGTGCAGGTTATGAGCTCTCAACACAATTCACATATTCATTGATTCACATGAATAACATAAAACTCACATGATACTCACCTGTGCGTCCACAACACCAATTCACACACACACACACATATATATATATATATATATATATGCATCAATTATCAATTCATATATCTCATAATATGCATGCATGGCATTTTAAAACATACTTTCATTTAAACTCAATTTCTGGGAAAAATATCAATAGTATATAGGTATAAACAGAAATACTACCCACTCACCTGGAGTTCGCCCAACAACTCCCTAGCACCACACATCAAGGCGTCATGACGATCGGCGCCTAGAACAATAATCAAATCCAACCTCAGAAATCATATCGATAGAATATATAACTTATATAAAACACGTCACTACGTAGTTCGATCCGGAAGATCTGCAACTCAGATTTCAAATCCATAACTTCCAGAGGTCCACAATATACCTCTAGGACATCATTCTAAAATTTCATTACCATCCAACGGTCGGATCTCCGTCAATTTCCAAAACCAAGTGACGGTTAACATTCTATTTTATGAACTTACAACTCCAATTCCAAAAGATCCATATATCGGATTCCCAATCCGTAAGTTCCTATAATCCTCAAATATTACTTATTACAACGTATCAAAGTTTGGTGACGATCCAACGGTCGGATCGTCAATTCACATTTTCACCTAACCACGAATTGAAACGAACTTAGGTTCAATTACTCAATTTACGTCCATCAATTATCAAAACTGAACCTAGAACCTTAAACACATGTTAAGAATGACATTGGCAGGCCATTGGCCACGCGCCACCGCACGGGCCGCCGCGGGTGGCGGTCGGCCACCCCGGCTCACTAGAAAATCCAACTATTTCCAAAAATTCTAAAAAAAAAACAGAATTGAAGATCTCAATGAGTAGAGTAAACTTTATACCTGAGGCCAAGACCAATTTGGCCTAGAAGAGCTCCAATTTCACCAAAATCTGTGCGGAACCCTAGAATTGGGTGAGTTCCAATTCGTCTTCAAATCAACTCCACCGTCCCAACCAATGCTTGGGCTTTGTTCTAGGCCTCAAGAGAAGTGTATGGGTGGTGGCAATTGAAAGAAATTGCTTCGGAATTGGGCGAATTTTGAACAAGAAAGTCGCGGCACCCGTGTGGGTGTTCTTCGCGAATTCACCAAGAAATTTCATGATTTTTGGGGTGAAACATGAAGAGGGAAGGCCTAGGTGATGATTGAAAGTGGTACCTTGATCCAATTTGTGAGAATTCCGGTGAAAATCGTCGGAATTTGGGTGTGGGTGTCGTGGGTCGAAACGGGTCGCAGGTGAAAACCCATTTTTCTTCCTTCTCTCGTCCGCTTCTCGCCCTCTCTCCTTTTCTCCTTTCTCTGTTCCGATTGGCCGGTCTCCATCTCTCTTCTCCTGATTCGTCAGCTCTCTCTCTCCTCTGGTTGGGCAGTTTCTGCCCAATCTCTTATTCTTCTCCTTCCTCACACGCACACCCCCACACACAAAACCTTCCTTCACTTTTTATTTATTTATTTTTGTTTTCCTTTACATCCAAGCCATCCATTTAATTCTTCATTAAATCTGGGTCATCCAAATTTTATTAATAAAATTTATAAAATGCCCAAACTTCAAACTTTAAAATCTTTTTCATTATAACTCCAAATAACGAACCGTTAGCGCCCACACGTCCGTAGCGACGAGTACTACGAGGATATGTCAAGAAAACAAATCTTAGATGGCACGACACAACGATTAACCTCGAATAATGCGCGTGCCTCAAAGGGCATTTTTGTAAAATCCTTTATTAAAACTTTAAAATTCTTAAAATCAGGGACGGTCTGTCACACATACCAAGTTGCATTACTTATCCGAAAGTGGAGGAAGGGTCTACATTCGAAATAAAGCAGCACATGTTGAATATTCTACCTACATTTCATGGGTTATCAACCGACGATCTTAACATGCACATTGCCGAATTTTTAATGGGATGTAAGAATATTTTGGTGAGAGGATTTTCAGCCAAATCTATTAAGCTTCGTTTATTTCCTTACACATTGAAAGATCAAGCAAGGAGATGGCTCCTCACACTTCCATCTAGAAGCATTAGCACTTGGAACCAACTCAATGAAAAATTCTTAAGCAAGTATTATCCAGCCTCAAAGACTCTTGACATCAAAACTCAAATTTAATCTTTTTCTCAAAAACCAAACGAAGAGTTTCATGAGGCGTGGGAACGGTTAAAAGAGTTGATTAAAAGATGTCCACATTCTGGTATTAACAGTACTAATCAAATGCATATATTTTTCAGAGGGTTAAATATGACAACAAAAACTTTGCTTCATGCGAAGGTTCGTACAAGGATAAAAATGCACAAGAGGGTGTTTATTATTTGAAAAAATGACAACAGATACACAGTAATGGGCAGTTGAGAAGCCATAATCTAGGTCTGTTTTTGAGATGTCTAATGGTTCTCCATATGTGTCGGCACAAATTGAAAAAATAGAGAAAAAGCTTGAACGATTTGATGCAAAATTTGACATGTTATTATAAAGAATTCCAGGTTCATAGGTTACTGTACAACAGCCCTTACAAGCTGCCTGCAACAGTTGCAGCATGACAACCCATGATTTTTTGAGCTGTCCACATAAAGCTGCTTATCTGGAGTTTGCAGCGGAACTAGTTAATACATTTCATAATTTTTCAACATCCCCGAAATGACCCATATTCAAATTTCTACAACTCGGGTTGGAGATATCATCCTAATTTAAAATGGGATAAAGATCAGCATGTTAAACCACAATTTCAACAACAGATACAACAACCTGTTGCACCTAAGCCTGCTTGGGAGATTGCAATTGAAAAATTAGCAACTACTACAAATGCAAGATTTGAACATACCAATCAAGAAATCCAAAATATGCATGCAACAATGAAAAATATGGAACAACAAATTGGGCAAATTGCGTTGCAGGTTTCAGAAAGAGCACCGGGTACATTTCCTAGTCAAACAGCATCACAACCACAAACAGATTCATGACATTTTGCAAAATCTGATATTTTTGCAGATTCTACAATTTCTGAAAATTCTGGGCAGCTACAAGACAGATCCGAAAATACTGCATAAGCTACCACAAAAACTGCAGAACGTGTTTATATGCCTCTAATGCCTTATCCCAAAAGGTTGAAGCCTAAATCTAAAGATCAACAGTTGACAGATTTTATGAAAACTTCGGCTAAAGTTCAAATTAATCTACCATTAATTCATGCAATCAAGACCATTCCATCTTATGCCAAGTTTTTGAAGGACGTTTTCACAAAGAAAAAGAAGCTTGTGGATTCTGAGAAAGTGATTCTAACGGAACAGTGCAGCGCGGTCTTATTGCAAAAATTGCCTCCAAAGAAGAAAGATCCAGAGAGTTTTACTATCTATTGCACCATTGGAAATTGTGATTTTAGTAGTGCTTTAATTTATTTAGGTGCTAGTATAAATTTAATGCTTTATTCTGTTTTTAAACGTTTAGGTGAAGGTGAGCTAAGGCCAACCTCCAACATTATTCAATTGGCTGACCGTTCAATTACCCATCCTAGAGGCGTCATTGAAGATGTTATTGTTAAGGTTGACAATCTATATTTACTAGCTGATTTTATGGTGTTGGATAGGGATGACAGCGGTTTGGTTTAGGGACGGAAATGCTATATTCATCTCCATAACCACAAAAATTAACCATATCCATAACTGCAAATTAACCATCGGGTATTATCCATAACCATACCCACCGGATAACGAATTCCCCATTGGTTAACAGTTATATTCATCTTTGTCAATACAAAAAATATATTCGTTCAATTAATGCATGATAATTTAGTAAATATTGATTTCGTCATTAAATATTTGATGTATAAAATGATTTAATGGATGGATCTTGTGGAGCATAAAAATTAAAGTTGATAATGTTGGCTGATCTTTGATATCTTCAATAAGTAGCAATGAATTCTCATAGATTTTGATTCATATTAAAACTTATGAACTTTCCCACAAAATGCAACTCACATAATGTAATTTTTGTATTTGCACTCAAAGTAAGGGATTTGGCGAATAATGAATATACATGTGTGTGTGTGTGTGTGACACACCCCGACCTATGATGTCCACTAGGAATCCGAATCGAGCTGTGTTGGTCAACACCTGAAAGGTGACGAAACCATAATTTGTGATGATGTGGAAAATGTGAATAAATTTAAACCGAAGAGTGCCTAAAAACTAGAGTGCACTGGTGAGCGGGAATGAACCCACTTCACACGTGACGTTAGAGCATAAGTAAGTACAGTAAAATGGATTGAGAATCATACCATCTAAAGAAATCCCCAATACTAAGATTTGCCACGAATCCTCGTCGATAAGAAAACTCAGCTAATAAAATCTGGAGGGTGAAAATAAAATAAGGGTGAGTGGCCCTGGAAATAAAATTTTAATATAAACCTTCTAAAATGTTACAACCCCTCGTTGCAACACCTGTATAGTTTCCAGAAAATCATACCACGTATCAATGTGAAATCAAAAGTATATCAACATTAAATCCATAAATATACCACAACACAACATCTCATTAGCAATATAAATAATTATGCGCTTATATTAGCACACAAGTCGGAGTCACCTAATGTGACCTGTATGACTGCACCCATAGCTCATCAATCAATGCTAGCACATACGTCAAAGTCACCTATTGTGACCTGTATGACTCATCCATATCTCATGAATCAATGCTAGCACATAAGTCGGAGTCACCTATACTAACCTGTACGACTCATAGGCAACCTGTATAACATTGTCAGAGTTGCCTACTCATTGCAACCTGTACGACTATGTCGAAGTTGCCTATATAGCTCATCTACCAATTCTTGCACACGAGTCGAAACCACTTAATGTGGTCTGTACGACAGGCTGGGTGTAAACAAATACGCTCAAGTGCTACGATCACGTGAAGGCTATGCGAAGTATCGCAAGTCACCTATGAGTCCGAACCACCTAATGTGGTATGTACGACAAGCTGACACCTATCTTGGATCTAAAGTAAGCGTGTGGTGTGGGAGGTGAACGATCATGTGAAAGCTAGGCCTTGTCCTCGGGCAGAGCACTAACACCGAGGTGCAGGATAATGAGCATTAAATGCATAAAAGCATAACCATACACATTGAAATCACTATCATCAACATGTACTCACCTGAAGCTTACCGGGGCATCCGCATCGTCATTTGGCATAACCACTTTAATGTCCCAACTTTCTTAATCGGAACTAAACCCAGTGATAGACCAGAATAAAATCATGGTTAATCTCTACGCTGTTAACCATCATAACTTCTTTCCTTAAAGAAACCAAGTACCATGTTAAAATTAGATTGTTTTATGGCTGTATCTAACTTTCTTGTTAGACTGCCTATGTACCCTCAAACGGGATCAAGTCATTCGTAGTTCAACTTAGTACGTCAAAGCATTCATAGTCATTATACCATGTCTCACATATATATTTATATAGTCTAAGATACTATGATATGGTTGAGTGTTAGATTGCATTATGGCATATCTATATGCATATTACCTACATATAATGACTATGAATGCTTTGACGTACTAAGTTGAACTACGAATGGCTTGATCCCGTTTGAGAGTACGAAGGCAGTCTAACAAGACAGTTAGATGCAGCTATAGAAATCAAATTTAAAAGCGTTTGCAGCATTATCAATCATATATATACGATAAAAGGAAAAGACCCACTCACCTGAGGTCCGCGCTACGACTCCCTAGTACGAATATCAAGACATCATGAATCATCGCCGCCTAGAACAATTATCAAGTCACGTCTTATAGTTTATAACAATAGAACACATAATTTACGTAAAACACATCACTATGTAATTCGATCCAGAAGGTCCGCATCACGGATTTCTAATCCGTTACTTCCAAAGATACACATTATAATTCTAGAACAGCATCCTAAAGTTTCGGGACGATCCAATGGTCGGATCTTCGCCAATTGCCAAAACCAAGTGGCGGTTAACATTTTATTTTACGAACTTACAAATCAAATTCGAAAAGATCCGTGCGTCGGATTTCCGATCCGTAAGTTCCTATAATCCTCAAATATTACGAACAATAACCTAATAAAGTTTGATGACGATTCAACTGTCGTATCGTTGATTCATATAATGACCTAATCACGTATTGTAGAGAATTTAGGTTCTAACGATCAACCTACATCATACTATTGTCAGAACTGAATTCAAGGCATCTAATTTAGCCTAAGAATACCATCGATGACCTCCTGGCCACGCGCTGCCGTAGGTGGTGGTCAGTCGCCCCGACTCACCGGAAAATTCAACTATTTTTAAAAATTCTCAAAAAGTAGAACAAAGTTTATACCTGCAACCAAGTCCAATTTGGCCTAGAAACGCTTTAATTTCACTTAAACCCGTCAGAAACCTTAGAAATGGGTGTGTTTCAATTCGACCTCCATATGAGCTCGACGCCTCCACCACGATTTGAGCTTTGTTCCTGGGGTTGAGGGGAACCTATTGGTGGTGGTAATTAGTTGAGTTACCTTCACAATTGATGGATCTCTGCCACGAACCCCGTCGCACCCACCTTGCGGGTTTCACAATTTCAAGGCCAAATTCCATCAATTTTGGAGTGGAGTGGGTAGAGGGAAGGTCAAGGGGTGATTCCCAAGTGGTGGCTCAACTTAATTCGTCGGAATTTGGTTGGAGGAACCCACGGTTCCATTACTTCCGACCGGGTCAGGTCACACAAGCTAAGTAGGGATCCTTGATCCCGTGCTGCTCTCCCTCTCTCATGTCCCCTCCTTCCTCACTCTGATTCGTTCTCCTGCTTCCTCTCTCCTCCCCCAATTCGTCCAACCTCCCTCATCTGTTCCGTTCCCTCTTATTTTCCTTTCCCTCGTTGCCATCAGGTAGCCTTTCCTCCCTTTTTTTTTTCTTTTCTTTCTTGTTTACATTCCCACAAGATGGGAGTTCAATTTAATTAAAACTAAATTTAAAATAACCAATTTCAAACGTTTGTAACTGTACAAATATAATCTGGACTAGCAAACGGCTTTCGCTTATGCGTTTGTACCAACAAGTACTACTTAAATACGATAAAAGAATAAGTCATACGTTTTTCTAAGGATGGTCAACGGAAGTCCAAGTCCTTGCCTCTAGGGCATTTTCGTCAATTCCCTCGATTAAAATAAATAAAAACGTAAAGTTAGGGATGGGTTGTCACAGTGTGTGTGTGTATTTTTAATACTTTAATATTATGATTAATTATATTATATATTATTCGGTTTGGATTCGGGGACGGATACGGATTGGGGACCCTATAACCATATTCAAAATCATAACTGAATAATATTCACGGTTTTTCTCTATACCCAAAATTTACCCAAAATTTCATATCCCAATCCAATCCATTTGGGCGGTTATCGGGTTTAACGGTTAGAATTGCCATCCCTATTGTTAGACATGGATGAGGATTTGACAACACCCATCATTTTGGGTCGCCCATTCCTAGCAATAGCCCAGACTCTTATTGATGTTGAAGCCGGAACTTTAACATTTCGGGTTGAAGATTAAACGGTTGTTTTTAAGTTGTTTGAAGCTACCACACATCCAGGTGATAAGCAAGAATGCATGTGTTGATGCATTAGATGGTTTGCCTCGTGCCAAATTTATGACCAGATCATCAACTGACAATCTGCCCATAAAGACTCAAAGTGTGATTCGGGAGTGTGATAGCAAAGCGCAGCAGCACAAAGTTAGGCTGGTTGAAGTGCAAAAATAAAAAACAAAACCAACTTTGTTTGACAACTATATAGGCCATTAGATTAACCAAAAACATCTGAATGCCAAGGGCAAGAATAAAAAGTTGCAAGGCAGTCCAAGTTGTGAGAAAATACAGACGGGTACAAAAGTGTGGTTGTTAAGTTTAGATTTCAAGTCAATTCCATAGAGACGAGTCTCAGTGGAAGGGCCCTTATATGGTTAAACAGGTTTTTCAAAACGGTAAAGTGGACATTGAAAAAGAGGGCAGCGGTTGTGTTGTCAAGGTCAAGAAGTATTTACTAAAGCCATTCCTAAGGAAGTTTAGTGCACGCGAGTCACTGACTCTGAAGGAACTGATGATCTGATCACCAGGCTTCTGCGACGTCTAGCTACAGACTTTAAATAAAGCACTTATTGGGAGACAACCCAATTCTCTAACTTTTTCTTTGCTTTCTTTCATTTTTATTACTTTCAATTTCTAGCTGTATTTAAATTCCTAGGTTGTCATTTAGTGTTAATTTAAAAAAAACACAGAAAAAGGAATACAAAAATAATTATTAGTATTTGTTTTTACTTGTTTCTTTTAGTTTACCGATAGTATTTTCAACATTCTATCTCTAATTTCAACACTTGGGTTTTTGCAAATGGCAAACAAGACAAACAAGAACATCAACATTAACCACATCTATGATTCACATAGTAGAGATGGGAAGTTATACCTTTCTGTTTTGCTGCGCGACCATTCTTCAGTGTGGGCCACTTGTTTGGTTTTTGGGCTTCGACATCAAGCTGCTACGCTCAATGTTGTGCTAAGTCTTCCATTAGATTCAGGTACTTCAAGCCTTTTCTTAAAGTCCCTTTCCAAGTTTTCCTAGTTAGCTCTACCCATTTGATCCCGAGCCTCTATCTCGTAATTGCATCTTATAACCGGAGCATTTGTAGATCTTCATTTCACATGTCCAAACCACCCTTAATTGATGTTTTCTCATCTTATCTTTAATTTCGGCTACTCCTATTTTACCTCGAATATCCTCGTTCTTAATCCTATCATTTATGGTGTGTCCAGACATCTAACTAAGCATTCTCATTGTGAACACGGAAAATTTCTGAAACGAAAGAGACAAGAACAACGTGCACAAACAAATATTTGTGTTTTTGATGGTTTTGGGTTACAATCTCTCTCTATTTTGATCCTCTGATTCGATCTCCGTAAGGTGTTGATTTGTGGATGTTTCGTTGATCCAAGGGCCGTTGATGCTTGATCTTGGATGAACTATTGGAAGTTTCTTCAAAGGGCCGTGGGCTTGATCTTTGAAGGTGGATTTGAGCGGATCTTCAAGGAGCCGTTGGGGCTTGATCTTGAAGAACAGTGATGAACGGATCTTCAAGGGGTTTTGGGCTTGATCTTGAAGAACAGTGATGAACGGATCTTCAAGGGCTTTTGGGCTTAATCTTGAAGAACGGTTGGATGTGTGTGGATTTGTCGATGTTTGTTGATCCAAAGGGCCGTTGGGGCTTGATCTTGGATGAACGGATGATGAACGATGGTGCTTTCTTCAAGGGCCGTCGGGGCTTGATCTTGAATTGGTGGAAGATTGTTGATCCAAAGGGCCGTTGGGGCTTGATCTTGGATGAACGGATGATGAACGATGGTGCTTTCTTCAAGGGCCGTCGGGGCTTGATCTTGAATTGGTGGAAGTTCTTCAAGGGCCGTTGGGGCTTGATCTTGAATTGGTGGATGATTGTTGATCCAAAGGGCCGTTGGGGCTTGATCTTAGGATGAACGATGAACGATGAACGAAGAACGCTTTCTTGATTCTTCGGGAACCTGGATGCTTGAGAGCTTCGGAGTTTCAGAGCTTCAGGGCTTCAAGGTGTAATATGAATTGGTTCCCCCAAATGAATGAAATGGGCTTGTATTTATAGAATTTTCCAAAGCCTAATTTTGAATATAATATCCCAGATGAAATAAGTCGTTTCTGCCAGGTGTTGACACGTGTCCTATTTGATGACTTTTCCAACTCATTTCAATTTTCGTTGAGTCACACGTTACGTGTAAAATTTATGTAATACATGAGCGTTGACACTTTGATTTATCGGTCAACATTTATTTACCGAAATTTCGATGTCTACAAATGCCCCCACTTCAAGGCGCGTCGTATACATGTGCTTGTCACGTGTAAGAGATGCGTTTTGAAGTCCCTTACTGTAGATGTCGATCCAAGGGCCGTCGAGGCTTGATCTTGAATTGGGCTAGAGATTTCTTCAAGGGCCGTTGAGGCTTGATCTTGAATTGGGCTTGAGATTTCTTCAAGGGCCGTTGAGGCTTGTTCTTGAACTTTTGTTTGAAATTTCTTCAAGGGCCGTCGAGACTTGATCTTGAAGGTTGAAATTGGACCACAAGGAGTTTCATGTGGTAGATGATCTTTGGCTTTGGTAGTGGGTGAATCGGCACGTATTTTGTTGCGCTTGTTGACTTTCCACAGCTTTGATCTTGAACTGGGTTGGAGGGTTTTCTGGATTCCTCCAATTGTTGATTTTCCACAGCTTATTCTTGAACTAGGTTTTGATTCAAGAGTGGTAGACACTTCATCTTGAATCGGACTTGTGATTTCTTCCAGGGCCGTCAAGGCTTGATTTTGAATTTGGCTGGAAGCTTCTTCAAGGGCCGTTGAGGCTTGATTCTTGAAGGTTAACTCGAACACATGGCAAGCAGGCACGAGGTGAAGGTGACGACTTATTGCTCTGTTCAATCTTTCTAATTCACACCTGAGCAGTTTGGTCAACGGTATGATCTTCAAGATTGACGGGCTATTTTTCCAGTTGGTGACTTGATCTTTTAAGGATTTGATTCAAGGGTGGTGAATCGGCACATGCAGCCCACAACGCCTAGTAAACCGACCCAAGAATTTGAGGGTCAAAACGAATTCACCGTCAGAGTGATTGCAACTTTGATGATATGAGATACTCTTGCTTTTGAAGAAGTAGCGGATGAATCAGCACGTGCTTGGTTGCACTTGTCTCCACATGCTTCAAGGTATCATCTTCATTTCCTTTATCTGTTCCTCAGGCAGATGTGGCATCTTCTCGAGTTCTTCATCTCAGACTCTTTCTGCCGAGTTGACTGAGCATGCTGCATTCTTCTCTGCTTGTTTCTTCAGGCAGATATGGCAGCTTCTCGAGTTCTTCATCTCAGACTCTTTCTGCTGAGTTGACTGTGCAGACTGCATTCTTCTCTGCTTGTTCCTTTTGCACCTTGTCTCCACATGCTGCAAGGTATCATTTTCATTTGCCTTATCTGTTCTCCAGGCAGATGTGGCAGCTTCTTTGGAAGTACAGCAGCAGTGGGAAACGAGTACTCGAGAGCAGTGCTAGGTAGGCAATCAGGGAAGGGTTCCAAGCAGTCGGTTCCTTACCCGAGTTTGAGTGGAAGTTCCGGCATATTGTTTTCTTTATCCTTGTCTTTGTAGGTAAGAACAAGGACAAAGGAAAGGACATGGAGAACGCATGATATGAGATACTCTTGCTTTCTACCCTGGTGATATGAGATACTTTTGCTTTGGAGTCATTGGCTTGCAGAGGTACCCCAAGGAATAAGGAACATTGAATGACTCGAGAGGCTTCGTTGGGAAAGCATTTTTTTGGAGATGAAGAAAGGCTCTGTATGTCTGCCTTGCTATGGAAGGCGAAGGTAGACAATTATAGGAAGTTCTTTGATACCTGTAGAGGTACTATTCTTTCACTCGTGTCGGCAACCAATGCGTGATTGATCTATATGGCTTCACGTGCTTTCTTCTTTATCAGAAATCTTCAACAAATTGTCTGTAATTTCCGCCAAGCTGAGTGTGCATGTGACAGGTGTTGACGAGGCTGAAAAAGACTGGCGCCTTTTCGATAACTGGGATCGGTGCTTCAACAAATTACCCGTGATTTCCGCAAAGCTGAGTTTGCGTGTGATGGGTGCTGACGTGGCTGAAAAAGACTGGCGCCTCTTCGATATCTGGGATCGGCGCTTCGACAAATTGCCCGTGATTTTCGCAAAGCTGAGTTTGCGTGTGACGGGTGCCGACGCGTCTGGAAAAGCAAGATGCTTCTCCGATTTCTGAGCTTGCCTCTTCGATTTTTTAATGGCCTCTTCGAATTCTGAGCTCGCCTCTTCGATCTCTGAAATCTCGTCGAGTGCTGATTTTTTATAGAGGCACGCTGTTCGTTTCAAAGCACACTTGAATTTTTTGCTTGTGAAAACTCCCTTCTTGCACTTCTAAGATCTTGATCTGTCTGACCTCTTCTTTCTTCAACACCTTTGAAAATGTTTGGACCTTCCGACCGTCGTTTTGACTTGAATCTTGGTGAAGAGGCAGTCCCGCCTTCTCCAGACAACATATGGCGCCCATCCTTCATATCCCCTACTGGTCCTCTTACCGTTGGGGATTCGGTGGTGAAGAATGATATGACCGCTGCGGTGGTGGCCCGAAACCTTGTCACTCCCAGAGATAACAGACTACTTTCCAAACGGTCTGATGAGTTGGCTGTTAAGGATTCTTTGGCTCTCAGTGTGCAGTGTGCAGGTTCTGTGTCTAATATGGCCCAACGCCTATTTGCTCGAACCCGTCAAGTTGAATCATTGGCGGCGGAAGTGATGAGTCTCAAACAGGAGATTAGAGGGCTTAAGCAGGAGAACAAACAGTTGCATAAGCTCGCACATAGCTATGCGACAAACATGAAGAGGAAGATTGACCAGATGCAAGAATCTGATGGTCAGATTTTACTTGATCATCAGAGGTTTGTGGGTTTGTTCCAGCAGCATTTGCCTTCGTCTTCTGGGGCTGTACCGCGTAATGAAGCTCCAAATGATCAACCTTTGGCTCCTCTTCTTCCTGGAGTTCTGCCGAGTGGTGTGGCTTCAAACAGTCAACCTCCAGCGCCTCTCATTTCTGGAGCTCTGCCGAGTGGTGAGGCGGCACCTGATCGTCCTTGAAGATCCCCTCTTGTAAATTTGATTATTATTATTATTATTATTTTTAAGTATGTAGAATGCAATTTTATGTAAAATTTCCAGAAAAAATAAATAAAATGGACTTTTATTTCTCTTAATGCTTTTTTTTTTTTTTTTTTTTTTTTTTTTTTGTGCACATGGTGCCAGATGCACCATCCATTTTTTTTTCCTGTTTTATTTTTTTTGCACATGGTGCCAAAGCACCAAATATCAAACAATTTTTTCTTTAATCATGGTGCCAGACGCACCAAAGATCAAACTTTTCATTTTTTTATTTTTTGCAATTTTTTTTCTTTCTGCACATGGTGCCCATGCACCACCAGAAACTTTTGATCTGTCATGGGCTGTTCCCCATCTTTGATCCACCATCCCATTTTCTATTAATATTTTTTTTTTATAAATTTCGATGATGGGTTGGGGAATTTGCAGGGAAGGATGAAGGCGCATGGAGAGCACGAAGGTGACCTTGATGTCGGATCCAGCTAGAATCCAGAGCACAGCCACTGAGCCCAACCACAGAGCACAGCCACTGCACACCCGTTGTACTGCCACTGAGCACAGCCACCGTACACCCATCGCACTGCCAGCATCTTCACTGCACTACCATCTATACTGCCTGTTGAACTTGCTGCACTGCCTTGTCGTCCTTGCACTGTTTCCTTGCTGCACAGCATCGCCGTCGCACCGTCGCAGCATAGCTTTTGCCATTGCACTGTTCACTGCATCTCCACTGCACCATCCCCATTGCTTCTGCACCGCACACTGTTTTGCATCTTCACTGCGCTGTTTCCTTGCTGCACAGCCTTGTCGTCCTCACTGCACAAAGCATTGCACAAAACTACGCTGCCCTATCTCGCTTGCTGCTGCACCACTGTACCTTTACTGCACCACCACTGCCTTCCTCGCACTGCTGCTGCATCACCTCTGCATGGGGAGAGACAGATTGACAGCGCTTTCGAAGCTTCTTCGCCACCGTCAACAGCGCCAATCTTCGCTCTCTTAGTTCAGCAAAAGCTTCAGGATCATTTGCGAGTCCAATGACCGAGTCATGAAGATGGAAAGCATGGATCCTGCAGCACCAACCCAAGTCACAACCTCAAGCCGAGTCAGAGACACCAATCTAAGTTACAACCTTCAAGTCCAGTGCCATCAATTCCAGGCAAAAAGAGAGACAGAAGAGAATTAACCAAGCGGGACCCGCCGCCCAAAGGAGAGAACCAGCGAGGCGGTCCATTGTCAGAACTGATGAAATTCTTGGCTTGCTCGAAGTAATCCTTCAAGCTTAGGCCTTACTCTTCCGCATCGAACCTGTGCTCCTCTTGACGAGCCTGCTGCTTCTTAGTCTCTGCAGCCGACGTTGTCGTCGTATGAGCTTCCCCTGCCGCTTCCGATGTTCGCTGCTGTCAGAATCATCGAAATGTGATCTGTTGACGCAGTGGCTAGGACGAGTTCGTCGGTGTAGGCTTTGGGTCGAATCGGGACGACGACTCGGCGAGTAGCGAGGCTAGTCAACCATCCAGGACGCTGAGTGAATGACTGCTGTCCGATCCATTGAAACGACGCCGCGCTTTGCTAAGCTGGAACAGGCCATGACTTTGAGCCGAGATGATCGAAAGGTCGACTGGTGGTGAAGACTTGAGAGCAGCGAATTTGGCGGAGAGGTTGTTGGAGAGGCGGATGGCTTTGTAGACATCGGAGTAGGCTCTGGATCCGACCCGCTCCAGGATCTTGTACTTTTCGATGATTTCGGGTCGGCTGTGAATGCTCCAGCTCTTCGCTGGTGGAGAGTCCCCGTCTTTGGCTGAGACTGGTCCGCCTCACACCCACTTGGCTGCTCATCTCTCTTCTCCTCTTAATATTAGTGAACCACAAATCCAACATTTCCTTCACATTTGAGTTTGCAAAAGCAACTATAAGCTCTCTGTTAACAGCAACCTTCTCCAAAATCTTTGCTAACCTTGGATTCACTGATTCATCAGGAAGAACACTGGGGTTGGTTCGTGAGCGGCAGATGCAGGGAAGCCAGAAACAAAACTCAGATCCGAACAGAGCCCAACAACCAAAGCAAGAGCAACCAAGACCAAACCTTTCTTACAAAGCACCATTTTCTGAGAAACCCCAATTGTCTTGTCGGTTAAGATGAGGGTTTTATTGTAAATATCGAATTTAAGGTCGGTGGTTGGTGGAGCTTGGCGTTGGAATCGGAGAGGGAGGACTTGAGAGAATCGACGTCGGAGAGGAGAGATCGAAGGTCGTCAACGGCGAGGATGAAGTCTTGGTAGTAGTGGGCCTTGCAGACCTCCTCGATTTCGGACTCCTTGGATCGGGAGAAGTGGCGAAGGTGCTGGAGCAGCGTCGCGGGCTTCCCGGCAGTGAAAGCCTTGCGGACGAAGGGGCCCACATTCTCCCCGTTGCAGATGGTGGAGGAGAGGAGCAGCTGGTCGAGCTTTTCAGCCGAGTCGCCGTTTTCCGCGGCGGACGGAGCTACTTTCCGCCGAGATTTCGTGGGCAGCATCGTGGCGATGAGAGAGAACAGGGCGCGGAGAGGATTTTAGGAAAAATGGGAGAGTGAGAGGAGAAGAGAGATGGACCTAAGCCTGCTGAGGTTGGAGGCTAGACTTCGAGAGCTGGGCTTGGGCCATGATTTGGGCAGGGGGCCGGCCTTGGTCTCTCCCTTGGCATAGTTTGGAGTTAAGTGTGGATGGGCCTATATTTGTATATGCACACACACATACGTATATATTTCCTTTTTTTTTTTTTTTTTTTTTTTTTAATAACATATGTATTAATTAATACAAATAAATCGTAATAAAAATGGACTCCCTTAATCAAACCCTATTTTTTTATTTTTTATTTTGATGTGATGAAAGGAATCTTTAATTTTGAGAAGATAAAACATGATGCCAAGACCTCACGAAGCTTCCAGATACGTGGTAGTGCTTGTGCAAGAGACTGCAATGGGGTTTCGTTGTGTAGTGCCTTTTGTTCATAGTCTTTTTCCTTCGGTGGTGCGCTGCCGTGTGGAGCTGTGCAAGAGCCTGCAGCGAGATTTCGCTGCATAACAACTTTCCTTAGTGGTGACGTCGATGTGCCTCTTGCCTCCGCTTGGAAAGACCGTCATGTAGCTGCCCTTCCTTTAAAGAAATAAAGTATTCACATTTTTGAATTTGCTTTTCATTCTTCAAAGTGTTTTTTTTTTTTAGATGGTGTGACTGTACTTGAAGTTTTGACGTTTCAAGTTGCCTACGTACCCTCTGTTGAGGAGGGATCAAGTCATAACGTAGTTCAAATGAGCGATGAATTTAGCAGTGATTTTGATGATGATTTTGCCGTACACAGTTTATGCTCTTGTGGGCCAGGAGCGTTTGGTGTTGCCTTTTATGCTCGTGCAGACCAGGAGCGTTGGTGTCGCCTTTTATGCTCGTGCGGACCAGGAGCGTTGTGCCATGCAGTTTAGGCTCGTGTAGGCAAGGAGCTTTGGTTCGTGCAGTTTAGGCTCGTGCGAACAAGGAGCATTGTGTCTTGCAGTTTAGGCTCTTACAGACAAGGAGCTTTGTGCCATGCAGTTTAGACTCGTGCGGGCGAGGAGAATTTGTGAATTTTGTCAAGTAATCCGGGAGAGGCGTTCCTCACAATTCTCATAGCAAGGAGCTTTGACCGCGTGATTGAAGAAGTCTTCGGGCAAGAAATCGCGCATCGTGATGGGGATGGACGATCTATGTGTCGAAATTTCATCATCTTCAACAAGTTCACGTTGCTTTGAAGGTTGACAAGAGCTGCTTTGCCCCCTTTCCGATTGGCGGACTTGTGGAGGAGACGTATGCTTCTTGTGCAATTTCTTAGGAGTGACTTGAGTCCATCCTTCTACTTTGCTTGTCTTGGAGGATGCCCCCAGCGGTTGAGGTGAAAACTTTGAGTCGGAAGAGCCAGAAGTGAAGGTGGTACAGTTTGACTCCCCCACATCGTCAAGATCTAGCTCGATGATTCCTTTCTGAGCCAGCTTCATGATGAGATCTTTCAGCACGAAACATTTTTCTGTCGGATGACTGATGAAGCGGTGGAATTTACAGTATCTTGGACTGTCGGTACGATTCATCTCTTCCGGCCGTCTGCACTCAGGCAAACTGATCACCTTCTTGTCCAACAGGTCATCTAGCATGGCAACCACATCAGAGTCGGGGAATGGATAAGTCTTCTCCTCAAGCTCCTTCAAAGTGCGTCTACGCATCTCTTGATCACGAAAAGCTTCGGTTTGAATCGCCTTGCCTCGTGTGGATATTTTGATGGGAGATGTGTTGACCGTCATCGCTTCCTTGGTGGGTTTCCATGCACCCTTTTCCACCTTTGTCCCAAGAACTTTGTCGTTCTTGTAGTCGGCGATCGGTTCTTTCTTCCCATGATGGGCGATGCTCAACTCCATGTCATGGGCGCGAGTGGCCAATTCCTCGAAGGTCCGCGGTTTAATGCCTTGAAGGATGTATTGCAAACCCCATTGCATGCCTTGGATGCACATCTCGATTGAAGAGGTTTCCGAGAGCCTATCTTTACAGTCGAGGCTTAGAGTGCGCCATCTGTTGATGTAGTCAATGACTGGTTCGTCCTTCCACTGCTTCGTGCTTGTTAGCTCTAGCATGCTCACAGTGCGGCGGGTGCTGTAGAAGCGGTTGAGGAATTCCCTTTCCAATTGCTCCCAGCTGTTGATGGACTCAGGCTCTAGGTCCGTGTACCACTCAAAGGCATTTCCTTTCAGCGAGCGCACAAACTGCTTGGCGAGGTAATCCTCTTCGGTTCCTGCGTTGTTGCAAGTTTCAACGAAGTGGGCAACGTGCTGTTTCGGGTTTCCCTTTCCATCAAATTGCATGAACTTTGGTGGTTGATAACCCTTCGGCATCCTTAAAGCGTCGATCTTCTTTGAATACGGCTTTGAGTACAACCCGGAGGTATATGAGCTCCCTTCGTACTGTGCCTTGATGGTGTTGGTGATCATCTCTTGCAGCTGCTGGATAGAAAGAGATCCCATGAGTGCCGCTGCTTGGTCTGGCTCCGGCTTCGCATCGTTTTTCTCCACCTGAGGCTCCTCTTCTTCGTCCTCTCTTCTCTTTAGTGGATCATTCTCTGGGTCGGGTTTATCGCCGTCCTGCGCCTCTAGTCGATTGACGAGTGCTGCAATTTGCAAGTCTTTTTCTTCCACAGTTTGGGTTAGCCTTGCGATTGCTTCATTCATCTGAGCCAGCTGCTCATCGATTGAAGTTGCTCCAATGGTCATGACTTGCATGGCTGAACTGCCGCTTGAATCGTCATCGGAGAGCATGGATTCGGAGTATTCCCTTGGTCTTTCCCCCCTTGGTGCCCTTAGTGAGGCTAAGGTGATCATAGGCTCGCGCCTGGGGTACTCTTGTCCCTTTGGCAGAGTTGATGCAGAGGTGAAAGAGGTGGCAGAAGTAGCTCTTGCCATGCTTCGAGTCGTGATGCCCAAAGTGACACCACTTGCGACGAGGACGCTCTTGTTCTTTGCGCCGGTTGCGGGAACAGTTTGAGCCTTCCTTGATGCCATTAATTTTCGAAGTGCGCTTGAATTTCGGAGAAAGAGATGAGAGGCAGAGATGGTCCCACTGGGCGTGCCAATTTGTGAACACGGAAAATTCCTGAAACGAAAGAGACAAGAACAACGTGCACAAACAAATATTTGTGTTTTTGATGGTTTTGGGTTACAATCTCTCTCTATTTTGATCCTCTGATTCGATCTCCGTAAGGTGTTGATTTGTGGATGTTTCGTTGATCCAAGGGCCGTTGATGCTTGATCTTGGATGAACTGTTGGAAGTTTCTTCAAAGGGCCGTGGGCTTGATCTTTGAAGGTGGATTTGAGCGGATCTTCAAGGAGCCGTTGGGGCTTGATCTTGAAGAACAGTGATGAACGGATCTTCAAGGGGTTTTGGGCTTGATCTTGAAGAACAGTGATGAACGGATCTTCAAGGGCTTTTGGGCTTAATCTTGAAGAACGGTTGGATGTGTGTGGATTTGTCGATGTTTGTTGATCCAAAGGGCCGTTGGGGCTTGATCTTGGATGAACGGATGATGAACGATGGTGCTTTCTTCAAGGGCCGTCGGGGCTTGATCTTGAATTGGTGGAAGATTGTTGATCCAAAGGGCCGTTGGGGCTTGATCTTGGATGAACGGATGATGAACGATGGTGCTTTCTTCAAGGGCCGTCGGGGCTTGATCTTGAATTGGTGGAAGTTCTTCAAGGGCCGTTGGGGCTTGATCTTGAATTGGTGGATGATTGTTGATCCAAAGGGCCGTTGGGGCTTGATCTTAGGATGAACGATGAACGATGAACGAAGAACGCTTTCTTGATTCTTCGGGAACCTGGATGCTTGAGAGCTTCGGAGTTTCAGAGCTTCAGGGCTTCAAGGTGTAATATGAATTGGTTCCCCCAAATGAATGAAATGGGCTTGTATTTATAGAATTTTCCAAAGCCTAATTTTGAATATAATATCCCAGATGAAATAACTCGTTTCTGCCAGGTGTTGACACGTGTCCTATTTGATGACTTTTCCAACTCATTTCAATTTTCGTTGAGTCACACGTTACGTGTAAAATTTATGTAATACATGAGCGTTGACACTTTGATTTATCGGTCAACATTTATTTACCGAAATTTTGATGTCTACACTCATCTCTGCCACACTCATTTTGTGTACGTGTTAATACTTGATCGCCCAACATTTTGTGTCATAAAGCATTGCTGGCCTATTGTTGTCCTATATATTTTTCCTTGAGCTTAGTGGTATACAACGGTCGCACAACATGCCCTACACAACCCTTCACTTCATCCATCTAACTTGTATTCTATGATCGATCCCTCCATCCAATTTTACGTTCTTTTACAAGATAGCAAAAGCGTTCCCTCTTTGGTACTTTCTGATCTCCAATCCTTACCCCCAACTCATTGAACTTCCGTTCCCCCCACTAAACTTGCACTCTATATACTTTGTCTTTGACCTACTTAGGCGAAGATCTTTAGATTCCAACACTTACCGCCAAAGGTTAAGCTTTGCATTTACTTCCTCCTAAGTTTCATCTATCAACACTATATCGTTTGCGAAAAGCATATACCAAGGAATATCATCCTGAATATGTACATTAAAATCTACAGGTGAAGAAGAAAAAAAAAAAAAACTGCTCTTGAACCAATAAAACACGAATTCTGCTTTCCAATAAGCTCGCGAATCAATCAAATCAATATGTTCGTCTGCTTTTTTTCATTTACACTTGTATTCATTGATGCCAGCAAACCAGAAGCAGCTCCTAATGCATCAATATGGTCCTTTTCTCATTAACAAATCACACGCAATAAGGAGCTATAACATGTTTTACATACGGAGATGATAAGATTCAAAATAACAAGTCCGGCTAATGGATCCACGAACTTCTTGCTGCTACTTGTGACCGCCCGGGAACAGAGATTTAAACTTTCATCCCATCAGCAACACGAGAAGACACGGAAAACACTAACAGACTGAAGAAGTTCCCCGAAGCTGGTTACCAGAAGCTACAATATTGAACATGAACATCGAGGCTGCTCTGGAGAATCATTCATCAACTTATCTGTAGAAAAATGCAACTGTCAATTCTCGTGTGACCGGAACCTTATTCTTTTGTTTTGTTAACATAATCCTAAATCTAAGCATTACATAACATTGACGTCAAAGTGTCTCATATTACAAAATTCGTATGCATTTCTGCTAGCCAGAATTTTTAGTTCCATAATTTCATCTACTAAAAATTATTGAAAAGGGGGATCATGGATATTGTTTATTTCGAAAGAGTATACATAATAGCAGAATGATAGCAAACTGGAAAAGCTAATAAGGCAAGATATACAACAAGGGAGGGAAAAGACTGAGGTTCAGTTTAGAAAAAAGCATACAAAATAAAAATGAGCCTATTGTGTTGGTTGGATCTATTACCAGAGACAACACGTTTGCTCAGTTAACGAGAAAGCATACGAAAGAAAGAAAAATGGAAAAGAGCCTATTGTGTCATGTCAGTAAGAAACTGCAGTTACGAAAAGTAGCATGAGAAATTAGTTATTGACGTAAGACTGAATCCAGATCTAGCATGTGTGCTGAGGGTCAAGAAATCGAGATGAATCATAAGCAAGACACCTTGCTGGTTATTGCTCAGAAAGAGCTGTGTTCATAAGAGATTGATGCATCATAATTATGTCTTAATAAAATTGATTGCTAATTGGGGGTCAACACTCATGAAAACTACCAAGATGTCGTATACTTAGGGGAAGAGACTATAGTAAAGGTAACAATTCAACAAAGAGCATGTTCTATAAGATATATCCAAGATTCCAACATAACTGCAGATATTCAGGCTGAAAGAAAAACAACACTGCATCTTGTAAAACATAAACATAATTACCATTCTTTTTGTCTGCAATCGGAGGACGCACAACCACATGCATAGTGATGAGACCTCCTGGTAGTTCTCCAACTGGATTTCTGGAATCAGCAAGTGTCCTGTTGTTTTCCAGTATCTTTCCCGCATTAATAAGCTTCAAATCATTTATTGTCCTTGGACCATTTTCTTTCTCTATAAAACAGATTACATTACATAAGAAAATTATAAGTCAATCTCAAAGCAAATCACAATGGTGCGATCATAAAGCAACCTAAGTTTCATTACTTTTGTCAAAATATAGGCTATGTTTGCATTTTTTCAATATTCTGTTTGCTCAGTGCAAGAGGCAAACACATATTATGTCTATTTTCCGACATCAGCAACATATATGCAACAACTATGACTAACTTAAGCATACACTTTCATAACATATGCCACAATAAAAGCAACAACAATTTCCAAAACATATGACTAACTTGAGCATACACTTTCAAGAACGACTAAGAACTCCGTCATCTGACTAATTTTATCAATATTTTGTTTTTGGATTATGCTCAAGGTAGTCATCTGTAGGAGTTAGTCATATGTTCTAATGCAGTAATAAACAAGTACATTCAAAACATTATCCATAAACATATGACTAACTTTAACATACACTTTCTAGAACGACTAAGAACTCCGTCATAATTCATTTGTATCGATTTCAAGCCGTTACATGAGATCATATCAACACTGAATGACATAGTTAGAGCCTCAAATTTCTTGGATAATGGCACAACAACTATGATAAAAGCAACAACAATTTCCTCACAGCATTTTCAATGCATAAACATCATCATATTTCAACAATTTTGGCCAATATATCATAAAAAATAATGTGATATGTAGAACGAGAAGATGCAGAAAAGCTCTCAAAAATCCCAACCCATATCATATAAAAAGAAAAAGAACCTTAAATAATATAGGTTCGGCAGCAATATAAAATAAATAATAAAAAGAACAAAAATTTAACAGAAGAATTAATTAGGATAAAAAGAAAAAAAAAAAAAAAACCTTTAGGCCATTGTGCCAGTATTTTCTCCTTGAGTGATTGTACAGTGGTAGATGGGCTATACTTCTGTGGTCCTATGTCGGTACCATCAATTAGCCTGAATTTCAGCTCAATCAAATCTTGACCTGCCGCCATTGATGAACCTACCAATCCAGCAAAACCCCACCTCTCAATTTCTCAGACCACTCTCCAAGAACCAGATTAAAACCTCCACAAATGGCATAAACAAAGAAACCCAGATCAAATCTGATCAAGAATCACAATTGGATTAAAACCCAGAAGAGTAAAAGCTCATATACCCATGAAAGAAGCAAGCTTTTTATCCAAAAAGCAAAGCTTTGTATCCAAAAAGCAAAGCTTTGTATTGAAGTTGCAGTAAAAAAGAACCAAAGTTCTTGGTGATTGGAACCCAAAGGGCAGTAACAGATTAGAAATCTGGATAGACAGAGAGAGGAAGAAGAAGAAGAAGACAGCTTCTTTGAATTGCTTGATGTAGAAATTAAGAAAGTAGAAAGTCTGCCTAAAACGATCTGAGCTAGATTTTTCACCTGAATTAACAGAAATTTCTCAGTCATAGATGTGTGATTACATAATTGCCCATGTCTTATCTTTGTATTAACAAAATTACTTTAAACTTTTTTATGACATGTTTGGATGTAGTTTTTGGTAATTGACAGTTGGAGAAATGTTAATTCATGTCAATATTATAAATTATTGACACCTTATAGTTTAAGGTTAATTCATGTCAATATTATAAATTATTGTGCTAAAAACATAAGGTATCAGAGAGTCTATAAAGAATCCTGGTTTTAAGAGTCTCCTTAACATTTTTGTTAACTTTGCAGCAATGTGATGACTAGTAAGATTATATTTTTATTAATCAACAATTGTCATCTATCTAATTTGAAGTTATACACAATTCGTTAAGGTTGAGGTTGAATGTCATTTAAGCAAAGTAGATTCTTTTTTTTTTTACAAATTATATTTTAAATTATAGGAAATGAGGTTTGAACTTACATGCAGAAATGAGAGCACACAACTCTAATCAACTTAACTAAATCCAATTTGTAGTAGAAACTAAATGTTAATTAAATAGAAATTGAATGTTATGATACAATTGTCTTTCAACTAAAATAAGCTGAAAATAATTAGTTTTAAAATCTTGACACTAGGATATATGAATAATGAAATAATAATTGAATGATAGGAGGATACTTACTAGTCGATTGTTTTCCTGTCTAGATACATTCAAAATTGTAGATTCTTCTCCCTTCATGAATTGCATTAGGTTAATGAGAAATATAATCAAAACTAGAATAATACAAGAATAAGAACAATTAAGCACTTGTGATTGATAATTAATCTTTTATT
Organism: Malus sylvestris; assembly: GCF_916048215.2. Taxonomy (NCBI): domain Eukaryota; kingdom Viridiplantae; phylum Streptophyta; class Magnoliopsida; order Rosales; family Rosaceae; genus Malus; species Malus sylvestris. The sequence continues at coordinate 43,337,309 of NC_062274.1, forward strand.
AGTGACAGTTGTCTTCACTTTAGTTAAGATTAGATTCTTCAAATTTGACTCACATGAATGCAAATAATATATATTTATGATGAATTTAATGCTTAATTGTGCCTACATAAATAATAATAACATAATTTTGGCACGAGTGTGATGGTCCGTCTAAAAAGTATTTTTCGTAAATAAGAGTGGTTAATTTATGGGAGCACGCTACTCAGTACTACGGTTTAATGATATTTCTCTTCACTTGTAAATGAGAGGTCTTAAGTTCGGTTCTTGCCAAAGACGAATTTGAAGCACATTATTGCTAGTTCATTGTGAGGCTAAATACACTCTTTTTTTTTTAGTGTAGAAAATATCGTTTGTTAAAAAAAAATATATTATGGGAGTAAACCAAACAGGACCTGGTCAGAAATGTAAAGTGGCCTTTGAATCAGATAATTGTTAAGTAATTGTCTTTTTCTAATTAGCTGTATTAATATCTGAAAGTTTGAAGGTGGTGGCGGCGGCGGCGGTGGAAGCGGGCAGGCTACTTGCTTTGGCTTTGTTTTTGTTTGGTTGGATGTTAGTGAATTTTGTATGTCCCAAAATCCTTTTGCCTAATTGCCAATTGTCGTTGGCAACTTGGCACCATTTTTCAAAGCATGTGTTAGAAAAGAGAAACGACAATCACACATATTAATTTTGTTTACATGCTCTTTTTCATTTTTAATTATCAAATTAAAAAAAATTAAAAAAACAAAACAACAGACATAATTAATCAAAAACGTATAAGAAGAGAAAAATATTTGAACGATCGTCATCTTCCATTTAGATAACTATATAGCATGATTCTTCAAATCATTGAGTTGATGTAGATGAATCTCTATCCACTTTTAGTAACAAAAAAATGATGGAGAATGTTAAATAATGGGGGAATTAGAATCCATTTAGATAACTTTCCATGACCATTTATGACTTGGTTCATGAAAGCATCTAACAACATCACTATTTGTCATGTTGTTATAGAATTGGTCAATATTGTCACCCAAAGTAAACCTATTCAGATCAAAGTCATGGACGGCAACCACCATGACAAAAACGTTTTCTACGGCACCTAATATTTTGAAACATGCAATACGAAATAAATGATAAATATGGACTTGAGATTGTAGAGAATATGTCAAATCTCAAATGAATAAGGCATCGTTCAAATTTAAAGGGATTTTCATACTAATCAAGGAGTTTAAGAGCATGTTGAGATTATTTTTGAAATGGTTAAAAAAGTTTCTAATTACATTTGATGAACAGATCTGAGTCATAAAAGGTATTTGGAGAAGTACATGATTAGCACTTCTTAAAAAATCACTCTCAACTACTTTTTAATAATAATTGAATTTTTAATAATAATTTCACTATGTTTCTAGTAAAATAACTTCTAGGACTTCTAGTAAAAACACTTATTAGCATAATCACTTCTTATAGAATTAAGTCCCAAACGTGTCTTAATACTGTCTAATAGGTACTTTTTATTGAATTTGCTTAGAATTTTCTCGATATCCTAGGCCATTTTGTTAGTAGGAAGAGGTTCCTATCATAGTTACACTAGTGTGATGGGAAAATGTTTCCATCACAGTTATATGGATGTCATCCACAATAAAAGGAAATGATTGATTCTTTTTATGTAAGAAGTCAATATTTTTTTCTTTCAAACAAATCACAGTTACACAAACGTAAAATAAATTATATAAAAAAATCTCTTTATTAAGTTATTTTTATGCGTTAAACTGTGTTTCGAAGACGAAAAATACACTTTAAGATTGTGTAGGATTGGAATGAGGATCACAAATGAGTCAACCAGACAACTTGCAGGTGGCTCCAACCTCCAACAATCACAAAGCAATTCCCAGTGATTGCATTGGAGGCCGAGGTCTGCTCAAAAACTATATTCAAATTCTGCATTAGGGCATCAGGGAACCTAATATTCCTCCGCATAATTGCATGCCTGCATTTTGAAAGCGATTTTTTCACATGGTTTACTGCCCCAGCACTCACTACTTATTTTCTTTCATTTTTCATTTTAATTTTTTTGACATGTCTCATTCCTCAAATATGCAAAACTCCCTGCTGCGAAAAGAGAGATCCTTAGCAATTCTTAGTTGTATATTCCCTCGTTTCTACCTCATTAGGTTACGTGATAATGGAGATAGACATTAAGGAAATATACAATCGGTTACGAGGCACTCTCTCCTGAGTAACTTGTAAATGCGGTTGTATCTTGTCAGTCGCCCAACCAAATGATGCTTTATTAAACTGAAAGTCTTTGATGGCAGCTAATGTAGATAAGACTATAGCTTTCAGTTATTGTTCCTCATTCAAAGGTGACGATGCAAGCATTGATATCAATGATATCAGATATATCATACCATGAATACCCTCTTAAATACCCTTTCTTTCTGCAGAAGAAACACAATTCTAACTCTGCAATGTGAAGAGGATTTTATAAAATACCAAGTACGAATGCTTGTTACCGGTATGGAAGCAGTATACAGATAATATACCCAAAAACAATGGACTAAGCAAGCGCGGCAACTGTATTTTATTTTCATTCACTTTTACAAGCAATGCGTATACAGTAGATGTACTGTCTATAGTTGTACAATAATATTCAATCAAATTTACATGACCTTTTTCCTTTTCCTTTTCACCGTGGTACATTATCGAGCAAAATGGACACCAAGTTAGGAAAATTCATATAATGTACCATATACTATAACCTACCAGAACTGAAAACTATAAGCATGTGCTTATATATGCAAAGTGCACCATTTATCAACTCAACTCGATCTTCATGCGCCATACAGCTCGCTTGAATAGATTCAAAGAAGGGATTCTCAGCCTTGTGCTAAAGATCAAGAATTTGACAACCAACCAATTCACCTGAACCAAAATCCCTCGTCCCAATGACCTTCCACACAACTGTGTCTGATTCTGCCACAGTGTCGGAATGTTCAAGTGAGGAGCTAGGCATGAGAGAAGTTGATCTTGGTGACAAAGAACCCAAATTACTGCACAGGTCAGCACGCAGAACTGCGATTTCATGATTCGCATCTTTTGTGATGACATGAAGTTTTCCATGAAAACCAGCAAGTAAATACGGAGAATCTGAACCAGCAAAGTCATGAATAGGGACTTTTCCTATAACAACTTTCCAAGCATCTTCTCCTTGATCGTACACCTTGATCTTACCACTATCCAATGAACTCGAAGGATCAAAAGCATATAATTCACCATCCACCACAACACTCAACTTTGTACCTGCCTGCCGAGCAGGCCAACCCTCTCCCATGCCAAGAGGCATTTCATCCCAAGAATTTGTCTCGGGATCATAGATTTCTCCCCCAACATCAACAAAAAAGGGCCATGAATACAGACTCTGGGATACGCATAGTCTTCCCATGTAGGAAGTCAACCCAGTGGCAATAGGCCTTAGCATGTCAGTCAAAAAGGCAGTGGGCAAGGCTTGAGCCCTTGAGAATGGCATGCTTGGTACTTCGGACCACGTACCAGTGGAGGGCTCAAAAACTTCGGCAGACTGAAGGGGGATCAATCCACCTTGTTCCCGACTAACTCCTCCAACAACATACAATTTATTATTCAGAATGCTTGTCTTACAATAGGCCCTACTAGCAGACATGGCTGTCACTTCACTCCATGCATTCTGAATTGGATCAAATCTCCAGACACACCTCATGGTCGTAGTTTTATAAAATCCACCTAGAACATAAAGGCATCCATCAACAGCACCAGTGGCACAACCACAAAATGGCATTTGTTCAAACGAGTTCTTTCCCCCTAGCCAGCCTCTAATAGTATGAGCAATTTTGAGACTTGGGCCCACCATATTCCACATTGAAAATCTAGAAGAAACCTTACTGTATTCTTCTTCATAAACTGCATTGGGCATCTGAGGTAGCCTCTGCCACATTCTTGACAGGGGATCAAAAGCATGCCAGGAAAGTTTATCCTCTTCAATTTTTGTCAACAAGTACAGCCATTCTTCACTTCTACCAATTTCTTTTCTCAATTTAAATAGTTCGGAGCTTGTAACAGTTTCCTTCCACTTCCGTGAAACCAACCTGATGTCAAAGTAGCAAATTCTAGGAAGCCTAGCAATAATTTGGACTGACAGCTCATCAGGAAGATTGGGAATTAGTCTTTGGCTCTCCTCCAAAGTACACGATGACATTCTTCGCCTCTTGCAGGTATCATTGCGAGAGACTTCATGGTATTCGTTTCTCCCAGACTTTGAGCCGGCCAAACTCAGAAGAGCCCCCATTCAGAAACTGCAAAGATCAGTAAATTTCAGAGACCGGACGGTACCTTTTAGTCCCACACTTGGAACCACCCAAACTCAAAAAGCGACCACATAGTTGACTTAGCCTCGTGGATGCAAAATTATTCATTCTACTTTCAGTTGATCAATTCCAAAACTTGAACACACGCACACCAGAATTGGGATCAGCGAAACTCAAAAAACGAGACCATTTGATTTCAATCCAAGTTCTGCAAAATTATTCATTCTACTTTCAGTTCATTAATGCAAAAGATAAATGAACACACACATACAGCTACAACAAGCGAAATTCAAGAGTCCAGTTCAAAAGTTATCAAACCGGATGTGATATGAAACTTATGCACATTTGGCTCCAAAGTTAACGAAAGACATTCCACATGCTGTTGAGTAATATGTGCTAAATTTTGTGATGCTTCTCATGGAATTACCCAAAAACTTTAAATCCAAAGATCACAAAAAACCCTCCTCCAAATATGACCTTCACTCTTCCCGACAAACAAGTATTTACTTTCATCCCGATATTTACAGCAAAATTCAACCTTGACAACTGGTTACTCAAAAATCCCATAAAAATTTTAGCATCAAGCATTTCGCTATTCCGATAAATGAAAAGGAATTAACATATAATCCATTGAAATTCAGCCTATGAAAATTAACAACCAAAGAAATTATAAATTCCCACAAACAAAAACTTAAAATAAAATAAAATAAAAATTGAATCTTTCAACTCAAACCACCAAATTGCAGACAAATTTTGAACAAGGGTAGATAAATAGTTCTAAGAATTCACATTCAGAAAAATTGAAAGAAAAAGAGAAATTGGGTATCCATCAGAATTTACCTTTCCAGAGATAAAATCTGAAGCCTCAGAGATTTGGTAGGTAAAAATCCAGGAACATGCAGATTTGAGAATTAAGGTGTTCCTTTTTGTTGAAGCTTGATCTGCTTCATACTAATAAGGAAAGACGAAGACAAGAGTATTGGAGTTTACTGGATAACGACATATGTTTTATGGTTATTCATCACGTTGTCCAAGTGGATTTTTTATTCATCATTTTTCTGCTTGTTGAAATAGAGAAAGACTATAGTCTAATAAGGTTATAGTTGGTGGACTTGGCTTCTCTGAAATTCCACTTCTCATACACTTTCATCTTCTTCTATTTGTACGGTCACAGTTAAGTTAAATCAATATTTTATATTATTATTATTTTTATTTTATTATTTCTATAAAAAAATCAATATAAAATGTTAACGTGGCTTAATAGTGACCGCACAAAATAGAAGGGGATGAAAGTGTATGGAAAGTGGGAGGGCAGAGAAGACGGGTCCGTATTTGGTTTGGAAGTATTTTAAAGCGATTTTGATGATATTGATTTTGAGTTTTAAAAGTATTTTAAATAATTTTTTAAAGAAGTATCAGATATGCACTTTTTGAAACGAAAATTTAAAATATATTTTTTTATATCCACTTGAATTTTCAAATATGGTTTTATTGAAAAAGTTTTTCAATCATTTTAATACATCTGGACAAAATTAAAATAGTATTTAAAGAAAGCTTCGTGATATTTAAACCACCAATAATTTACTCAATTTTTTTTCACGGGACATATTTGACTAACTGAACACTGAATAGTGTACAGATCATATGATTTTCGTGTAAAGAATGACATTATTTTAAGATTTACACATGATAATGGAACATTACACATAAATCCATCAACAGATGTATTTTGTGTCTCTGGAATCACTCCATCACGATAATTTTGGAAGCAGTGAGGATTAAGAGATGTTCAAAATTCGATTTGCTTCGATGTAATAAAAAAAAAAGTAAAAAATTACAGTGTCGTAAAAGAAAAACTGTTATCCTGCACGAACAATTTTAAAATATTATTATGTCTTGGAAGTCTTCAACGATAGCATTTCAATGCCAACACGTGCCTTTGGTTTTGCTTGATTCGAACCGTCTCTGTTGAGCCACTGTTTATGACATTCCATTAGGGTCAACAAAGGACAAGAGTTTACATAAAAAATGAGTTCTTATTAATAGACTATTACTTAGGGTTGGGCTCGTTGGAATAGAATTGAAGGTTTGGGTTATGGTTGTGTGGGTTAATGCTTGTATTATATACTTTAATATAATTAATAATAATTAATCAAGATAAGGGCTTTAGAAGTTAAAACTGTTCAGAGTTTATTAATTTTAATTTCAGATTAAGTTTATCTTACATTGCCGGTCCCAAGCCCGGATAAAGGAGGAGGGGGAGGGCGTCAGGTAGTCGACAGCCGGCACTCCACAGTTACGTCGAATCCTTATGACAATGAATCCAGAACGAAATCGCGCTAAAGCTAGGACGTCACCCGTAAGTGGCGCGCTGTGTGGCCCGAGCACAGTGATAAGTGAGCAAGGGTCGCTGTATCTCCATCGGCACCCGGATGCAGTGTTAAATGAGCAAGGGGGCCATATAAACTTCTTTTCGAACGACTCCACTCAAAGTTGTTTGGGAGCATATGCTCCTATCAACTTTACACATGACACACAAAAGAAGTACTTTGATCCTATTAGACGGAGGATGGTGAAGAAGCTAGGACAGAAGGGTAGAGTTCAAGAGAGTAGAATGCGTTTAGGAACGTGGAATATAGGAACCTTAACGGGAAAGTCTATGGAAGTAGTGGAAGTTATGGTGAGGAGAAGGATAAATATTATGTGCCTACAAGAAACTAAGTGGGTTGGTCTTAAGGTAAAGGATCTAGAAAACTCAGGGTTTAAGCTTTGGTATTCGGGCACAAATAGAACGAGAAACGGTGTTGGCATCATTGTGGACAAGACCTTGACACAAGATGTTGTAGATGTCAAGAGGGTAAGAGATAGAATCATGGCAATCAAGATTGTAATAGGACAAGAACTCATCAATGTGATTAGTGCGTACGCACCTCAAGTAGGGTTGGATACGAGTTCGAAGGAGAAATTTTGGGAAGACCTTGGAGACTTGGTGCAAGGAATTGCCCAGACGGAGAAGTTATTTATAGGAGGAGATTTAAATGGACACGTGGGCAGGGAGACATGCAACTATGGAGGTTTTCATGGTGGCCATGGTTTTGGGGAGAGAAATGAGGATGGGGAAACTATCTTGGATTTTGCAATGACATATGATCTCTTCTTAGCCAACACCTTCTTTAAGAAGAGAGAAGAACATGTGATCACCTACAAGAGTGGGTCGTCAAAAACACAAATAGATTTTCTTCTAATGAGGAAAGGGGATCGTATAACTTGTAAGGATTGCAAAGTTATACCGGGGGAGAGCTTGGCTAATCAACATCGCTTGTTGGTGATGGATGTACATATCAAAAGAGTGAGAAAAAAGAAAAAGACTTGGAAGTGCCCAAAGACTAGATGGTGGAATCTAAAAGGAGAAAAACAAGTCATTTTCAAAGAGCAAGTAATCACCCAGTGTGTGTGGGATAGAGAGGGGGAAGCTAGCCAAATGTGGGATTCCATGGCTAGCTGTATCCGAAAAGTAGCAAAAGAGGTATTAGGACAGTCCAAGGGCTTTGCTCCACACCAAAAGGAATCTTGGTGGTGGAATGAGGAGGTATAAACAAAGGTGAAGGCTAAGAAGGAATGTTGTAAAGCCTTATACAAGGATAGGACCGATGAAAATGGTGAAAGGTATAGAAGAGCGAAGCAAGAGGCGAAGAAAGCTGTGAGAGAAGCTAAGTTAGCGGCTTATGACGATATGTATAAGCGACTAGATACCAAAGAAAGAGAGTTGGATATCTATAAACTAGCTAGAGCAAGGGAAAAGAAGACAAGGGACCTAAACCAAGTGAGGTGCATCAAGGATGAGGATGGAAAGGTTCTTGCTACAGAGAACGCGGTCAAAGACAGATGGAGAGGTTATTTTCATAATCTTTTCAATGAAGGACATGAAAGGAGTACTCCTTTAGGGGAGTTGAGTAACTCAGAAGAGTGTAGAAACTACTCATTTTATCGTCGAATCAGGAAGGAAGAAGTGGTTGTAGCTTTGAAGAAGATGAAGCATAGAAAAGCAGTGGGCCCAGACGATATACCGATTGAAGTGTGGAAAGCCTTGGGAGAGACATGTATAGCATGGCTCACTGACCTTTTCAATAGGATTTTGAAAACGAAGAAGATGCCAAACGAGTGGCGAAAGAGCACCTTGGTGCCTATTTACAAGAATAAGGGCGACGTACAAAATTGCATGAACTATAGGGGTATTAAGCTAATGAGTCATACAATGAAGCTCTGGGAGAGAGTCATTGAGCATAGATTGAGGCAAGAGACACGGGTTTCGGACAACCAATTCGGGTTCATGCCAGGGCGCTCAACCATGGAGGCAATCTATCTCTTACGAAGATTGATGGAAAGATATAGAGATGGGAAAAAGGATTTACACATGATCTTTATAGATTTGGAAAAAGCGTATGATAGGGTCCCAAGAGACATTCTTTGGAGGATTTTAGAGAAGAAAGGAGTACGAGTAGCATATATCCAAGCTATAAAGGATATGTATGAAGGAGCAAAGACTGCCGTAAGAACTCATGAAGGACAAACCGAAAGCTTCCCCATAACTGTAGGATTACATTAAGGCTCATCCTTAAGTCCTTACCTTTTTGCGTTGGTAATGGATGAGTTAACAGGACATATTCAAGATGATATTCCTTGGTGTATGTTTTTCGCAGACGATATAGTGTTGATAGATGAAACTCAAGAAGGTGTAAATGCGAAGCTTAACCTTTGGAGAGAAGTGTTGGAATCTAAAGGTCTTCGCCTAAGCCGATCAAAGACAGAATATATGGAGTGCAAGTTCAGTGCAAATGGAGGCCAAAATGAGTTAGGGGTGAGGATCGGAGATCAGGAAATACCAAAAAGCGACCGTTTTCGCTACCTAGGATCTATCTTACAAAAGAATGGAGAATTAGATGGAGATCTCAACCATAGAATACAAGCTGGATGGATGAAGTGGAAGAGTGCATCCGGCGTGTTGTGTGATCGTCGTATGCCACTGAAGCTTAAGGGAAAATTTTATAGGACGGCAATAAGGCCGGCGATGCTGTATGGCACAGAATGTTGGGCGGTGAAGCACCAACACGTACACAAAATGGGTGTAGCGGAGATGAGGATGCTTCGTTGGATGTGTGGGCACACGAGAAAGGATAAGATTAGGAATGAGGATATCCGAGGTAAAGTAGGAGTAGCCGAAATTGAAGGAAAACTGAGAGAAAATCGGTTACGGTGGTTTGGACATGTGCAAAGAAGGCCTACTGACGCTCTGATTAGAAGATGCGACTACGGGATAGAGGTTCAGGGCCGAAGGGGTAGAGGAAGACCTAGGAAAACTTTGGAAGAGACTCTAAGAAAAGACTTATAGTACTTAGATCTAACGGAGGACATGACACAGGATCGAGCACAATGGCGTTCTAAGATTCATATAGCCGACCTGACTCAGTGACTTGGATTTTTCAAGTCTCCAATCGAGAAGTTTTCCTCACCCGGAAAATTAAGGGAACACTACCTCAACCTACATGCTTCACTCACAAAGCTTCAACATACAAGCTTCAACAAAAGAAAAATTCAAAGAACTTAGTGAAGAAGGCTTTGGTGTATTTAACACAATACGTTGAAATGAAACAAAGCTTATTTATTGATATCTCTAAGAAGTTACAAATATGTACATATACACGAGTCAAAATAAACAAACAAGAGGGAGCCTTCACAAAGGTTGCTTAGGAGAAGTCTCAGCAGTCGGCAGAGCCCCAGAAAGAGAAGGCACCAGAGGGGGATCATTCGGAGCCTTAGTACTGGACAGCACCCTAGAAGGAGGAGGCATCAGAGGTTGATCATTTGGAGCTTCATTACGCGGTACAGCCCCAGAAGACGAAGGCAATAAATGCCTTTGGAACAAACCCACAAACCTCTGATGATCATGTAAAATCTGACCATAAGATTCCTTCATCTGGTCAAGCTTCCTCTTCATGTTTGTAGCATAGTCATGAGCGAGCCCGTGCAACTGTTTATTCTCATGCTTGAGCCCTCTAATCTCCTGTTTGAGACTTATCACTTCAGCCGCCAATGATTCAACTTGGCGGGTTCGAGCAAATAGGCGTTGGGCCATATTAGACACAGAACCTGCGCACTGAACACTGAGAGCCAGAGAATCCTTAACAGCCAACTCATCAGACCGTTTGGAAAGTAGTCTGTTATCTTTGGGAGTGAGAAAGTTCCTGGCCACCACCGCAGCGGTCATATCATTCTTCATCACGGAATCCCCAACGGTAAGAGGACCAGTAGGGGATACGAAGGATGGGCGCCATATGTTGTCTGAAGAAGGCGTGGCTGCCTCTTCAACAAGGTTCAAGTCAAAACGACGGTCGGAGGGGCTAGACATTTTCAAAGGTGTTGAAGAGAAAAGAAGTCGGACAAATCAAGATCTTAGAAATGCAAGAAGGGAGCTTCTACTGGTGAAGATTCAAGTGTGCTTTGGAACTTAATACCAGCCTCTATAAAAATCCGCACTCGATGGAGCTTCAGAAATCGAAGAGGCGCTTGCTCAGAAATCGAAAAGGCGTTTGCTTTCTCAAAAGCTGGGCTGCTTAGAGACCACGAGGGCCGATCTCAGGAATCGAAGAGGCGTTTGCTTTCTCAAAAGCTGGGCTGCTCAAAGACCACGAAGGTCGATCGCAGAAATCGAAAATGCGCTTGCTTTCTCAAAAGCTGGGTTGTTCAGAGACCACGAGGGCCGATCTCAGAAATCGAAGAGGCACCTGCTTTTTCAGCCTTGTCAGCACCTGTTACATGCACACTCAACTTTGTGAAAATTACGGGCATTCTGTCGAAGATTTCTAGTGAAGTAGAAAGCACGTGAATGTTACTGTTCAATCATTCACTTTCCACACGCAACATCAGCTCACGGGTACCACAGATAACTTTGCCAAAAATCTTTGACAAAGTTTAGACACGTGAAGCATGGAGCTCCCATTACATCGCTATGACCAAGAAGGGTAAAAGAATAGCAAAGAAACAGCACTAACAAAGTTTAGACACATAAATTTTGAAGGTCTAGCTACCATATTATTACCCACAAGGGTAAAGGAACAGGACCATTGCTGGATAATTGGAAAGTCCCTGTGGGTCAACCTCTGTGCTCCGTGGCAAGGTAGACTAGCAAACAGGCCTAACCTTTACTCACATTCGAGAAAACACTCCCAACAAGATTGCTTGCTTCAAGATCGAAGATGCACCGTCCTCCGAATCTCGAGAGCCAGACTCCCAACACGATTACTTTCTCAAAAAGCGACGAGACACCGCTCTCCGAATCTCGAGAGCCAGACTCCTAGCAGGATTGCTTTCTCAAAAATTGAAGAGGCACTGTTCTCCGAATCTCGAGAGACAGATCCCCGATAGGATTGCTTGTTCGAAAACCAAAGAGGCACTGCTTTCTCAACTTCGAGAGCCCCTTAGATAAAGCTTGTCTGTAATCCTCACACCGCTTTCTCAACTTCGAGAGCCAGATCTCCTTGGATAAAGCTTGTCTGTAATCTTCACACGTAACATCAGCTTTCCAGATACCACAGACCACTTTTTCAAAGTGCTCTGACAGAGTTAAAACACGTGAAGCTGGCAGTTCCCACTACCGTGCTATGACCAAGCAGGGTAAAAGAATAGTATTACTCCTTGTTAAGGAGACTCCTATATATGTCGACCTCCATCCTCAACGGACAGGCAGACCTGCAAAAATGCTCAACCCTTCCTCATATCTGAGAGGGCACTCCCAACGAAGCCTCTCGAAATACTCAGCTTTCTTTCCCCCCGAGAATACCTCTGCAAACAAGCTACACTAGAGCAAGAATATCTCATATCATCAGGGTTAAAAGCAAGAGTATCCCATATCATGCTTTTTTCCTGTCTTTTCCTTTGGCCTTGTTCTTACCTGCAAGACAAGGAGAAAGAGAGCAATCAGTCAGCACTTGGAATCAAGCTTCCAGTCCGGAACTGACTGCCTGGAACCCCATTGCTCTCGAGTACTCATCTTCAACATCTTATGCTTCCCGAGAAGATACCACATCTGCCTGAGGAACAAATAGGGCAAGTGAGAAGGATACAAGGAAGCATGTGGAGACAAGCGCAACAGAACACGTGCCGATACATCCACTACTTTGTCAACAGCAAAAGTATCCCATATCAGCAGGGTCGAACGTACTCTAGATTTGATGGACTTGTTTTGACCCTCAAATTCTTCAGTCGGCCTTATACTCTGGTGGAAACAAGAAAACCCTTCAGCCCAGTTCAAGAATAAACCTGTGGAAAGTTACTTCTTCAAAAGAAAAAGTATCTCATATCACATTTTCTCCTTTTCTTCTCCTTATCCTTCATGCTACCTGCAAGATAAGGAGAATGATAACAATCAGCCTGAACTTGAAATCAAAACTTCTGATCTGGGACTGATTGCTTGGAGCTCTGATTGCTTACTTTGTCTGTCACCTCTTTCAGCATATCCCCTAGCTCAGCGACTTGGGGGACTCCTACTACATGGTTTGTATCGCGCTTGACCAAGCCTGAAACTACAAGTAAGCGTCAAGTGAAATTGATACATTACCTTGTGCATCTCCACCAGTTAAAGATACCACCCCTGGTGGGAGGAAGAGTACTTCCAAAGAAGATGATACATCTACCTATGAGACAGATAAGGCAAGTGAAGACGATACCACACTTCGGTACTTAAAAGTTTCGTGATTACAAGATCATTCTTCCACAATATTTCCTAATGTCATTTGTACTAAATCATTCACTTGTACTCACTAAAGGAGAGCTTGAACCTATATACTGTGTAAACCCTTCACAATTAATGAGAACTCCTTTACTCCGTGGACGTAGCCAATCTGGGTGAACCACATACATCTTGTGTTTGCTTCCTGTCTCTATCCACACTAATGATCGGAGCAATCTAGCGAAGATCACAAACTTAATATTTAAGATGATATTCTTTGGTGTATGCTTTTCGCAAACGATATAGTGTTGATAGATGAAACGCAGGAAGGGGTAAACGCGAAGCTTAACCTTTGGAGAGAAGTGTTGGAATCTAAAGGTCCTCGCCTAAGCCGATCAAAGACAGAATATATGGAGTGCAAGTTCAGTGCAAACGGAGGCCAAAATGAGTTAGGGGTGAGGATCGGAGATCAGGAAATACCAAAGAGCGACCGTTTTCGCTACCTAGGATCTATCTTGCAAAAGAACGGAGAATTTGATGGAGATCTCACCCATAGAATACAAGCTGGATGGATGAAGTGGAAGAGTGTATCCGGCGTGTTGTGTGACCGTCGTAGGCCACTTAAGCTCAAGGGAAAATTTTATAGGATGGCAATAAGGCCGGCAATGCTGTATGGCATAGAATGTTGGGCGGTGAAGCACCAACACGTACACAAAATGGGTGTAGCGGAGATGAGGATGCTTCGTTGGATGTGTGGGCACACGAGAAAAGATAAGATTAGGAATGAGGATATCCGAGATAAAGTAGAAGTAGCCGAAATTGAAGGAAAGAGGAGAGAAAATCGGTTACGGTGGTCTGGACATGTGCAAAGAAGGCCTACTGACGCTCTGGTTCAAAGATGTGACCACGGGACAGAGGTTCAGGGCCGAAGGGGTAGAGGAAGACCTAGGAAAACTTTGGAAGAGACCCTAAGAAAAGACTTAGAGTACTTGGATCTAACGGAGGACATGACACAAAACCGAGCGCAATGGCGTTCTAGGATTCATATAGCCGACCCCACTTAGTGGGAAAAGGCTTTGTTGTTGTAAGAGACACAGCTTTTGAAAAAAGTTGTGTATTGTGTATTTTCAAATACGTTCAACATGTATTTGAAAGTGTATCAAACAACCTATATATTTGCAGTCTCGGTTTCCAGCAGAATTATCTTTTTTTCCCTCTCAAAGCAATTCGCCAGAATTCTATAATTCAGTGCGAGTTTGAGAATTAGATAGTTGTATCCTGGTCAAGAAGACGTCGTAGAACCGCAAGCATAAAAGTGGGATGGAAATACTGTTTGAAAGACATAGCTTCGCTATCCTCTATTTGTCAATCAAGTCACTATCTTTTTAATTTTTATATTTATTTTGTTTGTTGTTTCATTTTATATTGCAAGTATATTTCATAAATAAAGAATCAATTATTTCAAATTCTGTAATTATTTATTTTCTGAATTGTTCTTCAACAATATTTTCGTTGAGCAAAGTGCGTTGACCAACTTGATCCAACGAATATAACTGCCCAAACATCAATTTTTCGCCAGTCAACAATTTATTTACAAAAACAAAAATTGTTTGCCCAACGACCGGGCAAACTGTTTTTTTTTTTTTAAAATGTACAATATAAATTATATTTGATTACATTAATTAATTTGAAGTATATTAATGTCAAAAGATATCACAACATTAAAAAATAATTATACTAAAACTGAAATGTTTGTACGATTATATTAAAACTGAAAAAAAAAAAAAAAAAAAAAATTCTCGGTGGCGCATTGATGAGGATGATGGCTCATATCTCCCAACTTAACAGCTTGTGACTTCAATCTCGGAACGATTATATTAAAACTGAAAAAAAAAATCATTATCAGCCCGTCCCTCCCCCACACCACGTCCCACCCTCCCGACACCGTCCCTCGTTCACCCTCCCTCCCTCCCTCCCCACCATTCCCATCCATTCACACATCTAACATCAAATCCACACATCTAATATTAAGTTGAAACATCTAATATTACAAATTTACACATTTCAAATATTTCACAAATT
Source organism: Malus sylvestris (assembly GCF_916048215.2). Taxonomy (NCBI): domain Eukaryota; kingdom Viridiplantae; phylum Streptophyta; class Magnoliopsida; order Rosales; family Rosaceae; genus Malus; species Malus sylvestris. The sequence goes on from NC_062274.1 coordinate 43,352,441, forward strand.
CACATATTTAAATTCGAAAAAGGTGGGGACAAAATACCTTCCATAGAGATAAAGAGTGAGAGAAAGACCGAGAGACAGGGCATGGAGAATTGAGAAAAATGGCAACAGAAAGAAAAGAAGAGGCTCTCGGCCAAATATAACATATGAATCCTTTGCCCAACGAGCCAATTCGTCGGGCCCCCACACCCGTCCACCAACCCTTCCTACCCTGTCCCTCTTTCACCATCCCTCGTCCCTCCCCCACCCTCTCCATCCATTCACATATCTAATTTCAAATCCACACATCTAATATTACAAATTTACACATTTCCAATATTTCACAAATCTAAAAAAATTAAATTAAAAAAAGTTGGGATAAAATACCTTCCATTGAGCTTGAGAGTGAGAGAAAGGCCGAGAGAGAAGGCCGAGAGAGAAGGCAGAGAAAGGGCATAGAGAACTGAAAGAAACGGCAAGAGGAGGAAGAAGAAGAGGCTCTTGGGCAAATATAACATATGAGTCATTTGCCCGACGAACCAATTCGTTGGGCAAATGTTTAAAAAATTTGGCAAGTGGATTATTACCTAAATAATTCATCAGCCAAATAAACCAATTCGTCAAGAAAAGATTACATAGAAATGCCTGCGTAGTTAAATTTGTGGCGGAAAAAAATGGTGGAAAAATATATTTGTGTCACAAATTTTACATTCTTTTAACGGGCAAACCCTCTAATCTGGGGGGAAATTTTATTTTTTGGGAAAAAAGTGAGGGGGAATTTGAATTTGCCTAATGAATTTAGTATTGTTGCCCGACAAAGTAGGTAAGTTTGGTTCGACATTGGTAAATTTCGTCAGGCAAACACAAAATTTTGATTTTTTTCTCAATGTTTTTTATTTATTTTCAAACAGTTAAAGTATCAAATTTGATGATCAAGTCAATTCAGTGTGTGGTTTATTCTCAATTCGGGTCCTTGTAAAAAATCATCAAAATCAACTGTGATATAGTCGTTAAATTGTGATGATATGTTAGTAACTGTTGAACCTTTTGTCTCGTTACCTAATCCCTGAAAGTTTATTTTTGGTATATGGGATCTCGTATTATATTTAAACAAGTTTGACAGTTGGATCCTGGAAATTAGTTTCGTAGCATGCGTACCCGTCAAAACAATAGATTCAACGAACACTTTGAGTTTATTCTATTCTTCCATTAAGTCAAACGTAAGATTTAGTAAATATTTAAAAATGATGATCCGCTCTGTTCTTTGTATTCTTCTAGGGAAAATGAGTGTAGTTGTAAAAAACGATAAAAAAAACAGAGCTAAAAAAGCCGTTAAATCGTGATGATACATTTCTAACTGTCGAAGGATTTCATCTCATTACTAATCCCTATAAGTTTGTTTTTGGTGATTTTTGGCATATGTTGTAACATCCCACATCGCCCAGGGGAGTGATCCTTAAATGTATATACCCATCCCTACCTAGCACAAGGCCTTTTGGGAGCTCACTGGCTTCGGGTTCCGTAGGAACTCTGAAGTTAAGCGAGAAGGAGGCCAGAGCACTCTCAGGATGGGTGACCCACTTAGAAGTTGCTCGTGAGTTCCCAAAAACAAAACCATGAGGGAATGGTAAGCCCAAAGCGGACAATATCGTGCTATGGTGGTGGGGCGGGCCCGAGATGTGGTGGACCCAGGCCGGGATGTGACATATGTGATCTCATACTATATTCACACAAATTTGATGGTTGGATTGTTAAAATTAGTGTTGCAGATGCGAAAACCATCAAAGGAATTGAATATGCAAAAATGCCCTTCACCTTTGTCTGACGAATTGTAAACCCTAAACCTTAAATTAGACTTGGTAATTTTTTACACGACACGTAAATGACACGAAAATAACGGGTTTCGGGTCAACACGATAACTAATCACGCCGTTATCGGGTCACACGATAAGAACTCGTTAATAACGGGTCCATGTAGAGAATCCATTTCGACACGTTAAGAAAAATGTTATTTTAATGATTTTAATTTTTTAAACTAATAAGAAAACTTACTATAAAAAACGATAGCATAGTGTATATGTATATATTGTATATCAAATATGTATTATTTATTATTATTCTATATATAATTAAAAAAATTAAGTTTTAATTATTTAATTATTTATTTTTATAATATACTATAGGCAAAGAGTGAGATTAAAAAATTATAAAACACATTAAAAATAAAACTATCAAGTAATTTAAAAATGCCCAACACATTAAAAATTATAATAATTAATTTATAAGTGCATAAAATATATATAAAAAAAAAATGCTAATGCTTGTGATCCCATCCTTTACGCTTTGAGGATGGGTACATCGTTGTTTGAATTCCAGAACCATACAAACCCTCATGAATAGTATATTTAAGGGAGTTCAAAATAAATAAAATTCATAATCATTAATGCACAATTCTAAAAAATGTGAAAGCATATGTAAACTCTCGTGATTGCATCCTCAACCTTGAAACGCAACTCCCTTCATTTTGCATATCCTTGAACATTTGGTATTTTGTACAATGTGATATGCATATACTAATTTAGTATTATGTTTTCCATTTTTTTGGGTCAAATTATATTTTTCATTTTTATTATTCATTGATTTAAAATATATTCTCTTTAACGAGTAACGGGTTGGGTCATATTACATAATAATATTAATGGGTCGATTTCATGTTGAGTTATATTACCGATTTATTTTAACGGGTGTTACACGACATGACCTGTTAAAATATCGGATTGTCATGAAAACGACACGAACAAGGAAAACATGACACGAATGACAGGTCTACCTTAAATAATAATATACACATTTGCCCAACATTAACTTGGGGTTGTTAGGCAACGCACTTTGCCCTACGACATTTGTCACATTTCGTCTTTTTATAGACTTTCTTTCAACGTGAAAATTAAATTGCGAATTGAAATTAAATTAATAGAATACAATGGATTGCACATAATATTACAACATCGAATTTACAAACTGAATTCAATCATTGCCAGTATACTTGTCTAATGCATTATCGTCGTCCATATCGCTTTTAGTATTTGAGACATCGCTGCTTTGGTTAATGATCGCATTTGGTGCAATTGGTGGTAGGGCCTAAGGTCAATAAATATTGCATCTATTTCAATTAGGGAGACACTTGATATTTGGAATGCTGGTTGTACGATGTGGTTGCTCCATACACCTAGAGAGTTTCATGTGGTTGCAAATGAATCATCTTAGTAAACATATTGAGCGAAGCGTTAGGGACAAGGTTCTAAAAGACGCTAGGCGTAAGTCGGGGCGGTGGGTTGGGGCCTAGGGCTTAGGCGAATTTAAGTAAATGTATTATATATCATAAAAATTAATTAAATTTGCTATACATAATGCATAAATATTATGTTTTTACTTTTAAAATAATATATATGTAATGTTAGGATTTAAATACAATGTAATATGATTTTAAAAAGAAAAAGAATAATAAAACATTAGAAAAGAAAGAAAAAATAAAAAGTGATGATGGATTTATGTGAGAAAATAAATAAAGGAATATAAAATTAGTAAAAAAGTTAGTGGGGACTAGGAAACCATGTAACTAAAATAAAGATGGTTGATGGGACCAAAACCAACATGTCCATTTAAATTGGAAAAAAAAAAGATTGTGGGGACCACCAATCCATGTTCTTTCTTGCGCATTCACAGTTTTGCAAGAATTTTTCTACATTCAAAAGTTTTCTAGATTTCGGCGACTTCGCAAACGCCCGCCTAGCCTCCCCCTAGCCCTGCTCAGACCTACATGGCTCTGCCTAGCCCCTCTTAATACTGCCCAGGCGTTCGCCTAATCAATTCCTGATTTTGTGACCAATTAAGAGTTAATCGCGACGGCTAGTCACTGTCCAGTGCCTAAGCCAATTTTTAGAACACTGGTTAGAGAAAGTATTGTTCAATATGTCCATCACTTGGTCATTACTAGCATGGCCAGATAAAGGAGGTCGATGCCTAAATGTCCCACTATTGGAAGATGTTGACATTGTAATGGGCGATTCTCTGTAATACGTCCAATTCGAGTAAGTGTGTACCCATTCCCAGATAAATGATATTGGAGTTCACCCAATTTCATCCAAATGCAAACACCTGATACAATTTTAAGCACTAACATGGTTGCTTGCAAATTCAATAAATGTTTTGATCCAGTCCAAATATTTGTCACAACTTCTATCGTGAAACTTATCCACCTTTTGCCCATTGTGCTTGTTTTTAGATTAGTCATCATAACAAGTTGATATACGATTGTTCATCCCTTTATGCATTCGGTGATGATCCTATCCCATTTGAGAGTGCACTTTAATGCTGTGGTTCGCAATTCACGCCACTATTTTCAACTGTAAAAATACAGAAGCATCTCCTTAGGGTTCCCTAATTACACGACACATATACATTAAACAAATATCTAGTAGCACTCCAAGAACATTAGCGAATAAAAACGAATTTTCCATGATCGAAATTTAGCCAAGTTCACTGCAAACCCTAAACACATACTAGTACACTCCCAAATTGTCCGAACTAAAGAATTCAAGAATTAGTTAGATTATGGAGATGCATATTGTCTACATGCACTCCAATAGACTCTCAAACAAGTCTAAGGTTTTTTTGATTTTATAATACGAAATTAATTAACACAATTAATTTTGTATAAACGGTTATGAAATGCAAACAAAAGTTTCACACTGTGATTCCTAGACTAGTATTGCACAAATTAAATTCACCTAGGTTACATATGTTTCAATAACACATATTCAAAATTTCAAATAACCCTTCAAAGTTTCACATAGCCCACAATTTCAACATAATAAACTAAAATTTACATAAAAATTTGAGAAACAAATACATACCTTTTCTTTAATTTTCTTCTAATTCAATCACAAATCTACAATAAACAAATTAATTAGTGAGAGATGAGTGATGAGGTGGGTGTGAGATGGGTGCGAGGTAGAGAGAGCATAATGTTTAGCAGAGAGGAGAAGCATCGTAGGGAAATGAGAAGGAGAAATAGAAAGACCGCACGGCTTGTTTTAATGAACTAGGGTTACCTGTGAACCCGTTAGACAAAGTTAACAAAGGCGTTGAGTAAAACTTGTGTTGTTGGAGATTTTAACAGGTCGTCGTTGATCTTTGCCCGATACCAATAAACATTGCTTGACGAAATGGTTTGACCTTTGCCGACAACTATCTTTTTGTCGAGCAAAAGTTGGCATATTATGCGTCACTTTATTTCCTTGGAGTGAAAACTTTGCCCAACAAAATTTAGTTTGCCTGTCAAAATTGTAAAAAACACTAAACGTTGATTGGTTTTGCCCGACCAAATATTTATTTTGTCCGGTAAAGTTATTTGTCTAGTGAAATATTGTTCGTTGGACAAATAGTAATTTCTAGTAGTGATGCAATCAAATTCGAAACTCTATCCTTACAATTTTAATTTTTTTTTTCAAACAATAGATTTTGTTAAATTAGTCACCGACAAAGTTCGAACCCACGCCATTATGCAAGGATTCAACTCCTTTCCACCACCGGTAAAGGGCCATTTGCATCCTTACAATTTTAATTAACTTAAGATAGAATATTGCCTATAAACAAAATTATGATATAATTGTGGAAGTTGATGGATAATGATAAAGGTAACAAAAAGTTGGATAGAGTGAAAAAAAAAATGAGTGAATAGCTTTTAGGAAAAAAAACATTCATTACTTAATAAAACACATTAATTTTTCACAAATGTATTTGGATGGTAAAAGCATATTAATTCAGCTCAAGAACAAATCCAGAACGTTATAGCTCTTCGACATATCCATAGAAGATTATGAAAACATGAGAAATGTAAAGGAGACTCTTAAAAATGGGACTCTCCGTGAACTCTTGGTTACCTCATATTTTTTGCACAGTATTTTATAATATCTGCATGAAAATTGATGTTAAACTGTGAGGTGGTAGAGAGTCTAACTTTGAGATAGCTTTAGCATTTCTCTAAAAACACAAATTGAGCGGTCATTGAGTTTCAAACAAATATAGAATAATTATAGGTGCTCAAAAACATAAAACAAATAAAGGACCAATTTTAGTTAAAGCAAATGATTGTTATCATTCTCTTGATTTGTAAATGTGACTTTTTGTAGTTGTGGTCAAGAAGAGCCTTTTGCAGTGGTTGTGATTTGTGTACTTAACATCGAAATTTGTTAGAGGGGACTCATAACAAAATTCAATCCAAAAAAAAAAAAAAAACTATTGCAATGATTCACTTAGATGAATAGTAAAGGATATCCTCCTAAGACACAAAGTTCATCTTTTCCAACATTATCTGGAACTTTAGACAAATACGTCACAACTTGAGATTCTAGATCAAATACCACTTGATGCTTGAAAGCCAAATTACCTTTTTAAAACTAGGGTAAAGTACAAAAAACTACATTAACTATTGGTATCACGACACTTTCATACCTTATCTTTTAAAATTGCAATGTCATAACTCATCTTACGAATTTGTGCCAATATCATACCTTCCGTTAGTTGTCTGTCAATTCCTCAGTTAAATGCTGACGTGGCACACTTAATATTAAAAAACTAATAAAATATTATTAAAAAATAATAAAATATAATTTTAATAATTAAATATTCAAAAAAAAAAAGTTTAAGGGATCCGGCCTTCCCTTTCCTCCACCCGCACTACTTCTTCTTCTTCTTCTGGGTTGCAGGGGGTTGGGGGGATATTTTTTATTTTTTTTTTCTTTCTTCCTTCTTCTTCTTCCTCATTTTCCTCTTCTTCCTTCCTTTCTGAGTTGCAGGGGGTGGGGGGACGATTTTTTTTTTCTTTCTTCTTCTTCTTCCTTCCTTTCTAGGTTGCAGGGGGCTAGGGGGACGATTTTTTTTTTCTTTCTTCCTTCTTCTTCCTTTCTGGGTTGCAGGGGGTAGGGGGACGAATTTTTTTTTTCTTTTCTTCCTTCCTTCTTCTTCCTCCTCCCTCCTCCTCTTCTTCCTTTCTAGGATGCAAGGGGTGGGGGGTACGAATGAAATTGGGTTTTTTTTTTTTTTGGAATATTTTATGATTAAAAATATATTGTATTATTTTTTAATAATATTTTATTAGTTTTTTAATATAAAATGTGCCACGTCACAAGCTACATAAACATTTAACTGGGGAATTGATAGACAACTGATGGAAGGTATGACATTGGCACAAATTCGTAAAATGAGGTATGACATTGTAAATTTTAAAAGATGAGGCATGAAAGTGTTGTGACACCAATAGTTGAGGTAGTTTTTTGTACTTTACCCTTAAAACTATCTACATATGATATAGCTACTGTAACTTTATTCTTCTTTAGATACTAGAAAACCTGATATTAGATGGTCATCAATTCTATGAATAAATACACGACATTTTTTCATGAATTTTTATGATAAATTAAATATTAACTTCACCTTGTTATATATATATATTTATTTATTTTTGTTGTCAACTAAGTTCTATATGTTTGAATGAGTTAAATAGCTATCTTCAACTCCATATTTGGCAATGCCGTCAAATAATCACAATCTTAAAAAATGCACATCCTTAACAACATCTATTTTTGTGTAAAACCTTTCAACTCCTCATGTGAATCTAGCCTTGAAAACTGATGCTCATGTTCATTTCCTTAATGGTCCAACTTAAAAATGATCTAAATTGGAAAAAGATTACAAAATATCCTACATAGGGGTGGTTCAGTTTGGTGCGGTTTTGAGTGAAATCGAAATGAAAACCGCAATTTTTTGCCGTCGGTTTTGAAGTTAAAATTGAAATGGAAGCAAACGATTTTTTTTTTCTTTCTTCCTTCTTCCTTTATGGGTTGCAAGTGTGCCACGTCACAAGCCACGTCAACATTTAACTGGGAAATTGACAGACAACTGACGGAAGGTATGGCATTGGCACAAATTCGTAAGATGAGATATGACATTGTCAATTTTAAAAGATGAGGTATGAAAGTTTCGTGACACCAATAGTTGAGGTATTTTTTTGTACTTTACCCTTAAAACTATCTACATATGATGTAGTTACTGTAACTTTATTCTTCTTTAGATACTAGAAAACCTGATATTGGATGGTCATCAATTCTATGAATAAATACACGACATTTTTTCATGAATTTTTATGATAAATTAAATATTAACTTCACCTTGTTATATATATATATATTTATTTATTTTTGTCGTCAACTAAGTTCTATATGTTTGAATAAGTCAAATAGTTATCTTCAACTCCATATTTGGCAATGCCGTCAAATAATCACAATCTTAAAAAATGCACATCCTTAACAACATCTATTTTTGTGTAAAACCTTTCAACTCCTCATGTGAATCTAGCCTTGAAATTTGATGCTCACGTTCATTTCCTTAATGGTCTAACTTAAAAATGATCTAAATTGGAAAAAGATTACAAAATATCCTACATAGGGGTGGTTCAGTTTGGTGCGGTTTTGAGTGAAATCGAAATGCAAACCGCAATTTTTTGCCGTCGGTTTTAAAGTTAAAATTGAAATGGAAGCAAACGATTTGGTTTCATTGCTTGAAAGCTACTACTCAATTCAACATACACTATTCCAGCTAACATTCAAAATGACATTGATTATACAATATTAATTTCAACCTAAAAATTAAAATGCCTCATGGCATTACTTTAGTACAACCAAATTGAAAAGTTGAGTTTACCATATTAAAACTAAAGGACAATGCCAAAATATCTTATGACATTAGTACAACCCGAAAAATAAATTGTTCATGTAATTCAACAAAAAAGTTTTGGTATTTCAACTTAATTTGCAAAGTTCAAGTTTCAAACATTTGCCTTTCCCTTTCCTTTTGGACATTTACTCTTTGAAGGCTTAAGAGGTCTTGGAACTTGTGGACGGGCTTGAAAAGCCGATACTTGGGAAGACCTTTCACTTTGTAAATTTAAAACCAATGGATAGGAAGCCATTGATCCTTGTGAACTAGAAACTTTCAATTGCCTTGGAGTTTGTTATGGTTGTGGATTAAGAGTAAGAGAGACGAGGGTTGAAATCGATTTGACCAACTCTAACACAATACAAAACATAAACAATATAAATTACATTAGTTGTTATAAACTTTAAAATCCCTACAAAAGTAACCAAATATATGAAAAAAGAAAACAAAGAAAGTTCTTTTACTTCAAATGATATAGTTACCCGATTCAATACTTTCGTAGAACTCAATGTGGTCAACCAAAGGTGCATCATCCTTCAAAGTAATAATGCTATCGCCTTTGATAGGAGCATATTTATGCGACTGTTATATTATTTTTTGCAATTACTTAGTTAATTTCCATTAGTTATAATATTTTAGTTTATTTTCATTTTATTGTAGATTCAGTTGGTAAATTTGACAATTAGAGATCAAATGGAGTAAATAGAAGCAGTGTTGGACTTGGATTGAATATGCATGTGCAATTATGATGAACATGTGCAACTAAATTTCTTTTTAGCTAGAGGTGAATTTGAAGCCATGATCTTATGTTTTATATGAATTGATGATATCCACTTATTGTTCATAAAACTTGAATGTGATTTACTTATCCTGTTCATAGAGAACTTATTCTTGTATGTTTATTAAGGTAGCGTTTGGATGCAGAGATTTGGAGCTAGAATATAAGTGAATTTCACTTAATCGTTATGAACTTGCATTCATAAGTAGTAAAAGTCAACGAACATTAATTAAGTTAAGTTAAAAACCCTTAGCAGGAGTATCACATGTTGTAGTTACAAATATTTTGTCAATGCTTATGATTTACACAGAACTTAATCATCTTTGATATGAATGTCTATCACGTGTTGTAGCTAGGTGTCTTGATAAGAATCATTTGAGAAGCGAAGTTTCTTCATTTTCATTGAACTTGGGTTAATGAGTGTGTCACTGTTAATTTGGGGTATTGTAATTCATGGTTTATAGGAAGAACAACTGGAAATTGATTTGTATGCATATGTTTCATGTGTTGAGAAGAACCCTTTAGCTAGCCTTTCATCCATATCTCACTCAATATAACTTAATTTACTTGTTGCCATTAAATTCAATTTCATTAGTTTAAATACGTCTAAAATCCTCCCAGTCATTGTTTCATTGTTAATTAACTTAGTTTTCAGTTTTCTTTGTTTAGTTTATGTTGACTAGCATCCATTTTAATCCTTGGAATGGAACAATCTCTACTTACTCATATTATGATGACATAGTTTACATGGTTTAATTTGTGTGTTAAATTTTACCACATCACCTATCAACCGATTATGCATGCATATCAAGGCCTTCACCTCATAAAACCCAAAATTACTCAACCCCCGGTGTTAAAAAGCCCTTTCCGATGCCACGGTCAAGACTTGAACTACAAGAATATCTTTTGCAATGGTGGCCTAGATAGGATACTTGGTATCTCTCACCATAAGAGAATGTTAAAATACTTTGTAGACTCATCTCTTGTAATTTGTATCAAAGTATCCAACAAATAAAAGTCCACCACATTTTCCACCACTTCCTCATTACTCTCTTCAACAAAAAGCATCCATTCATCAACAAGATCATCTTCCGATGACACCACATCAGATGAGGTACAAGAAGGTTGTGCTTGTGAATGGCCTGATTGTAACATCCCACATCGCCTAGGGGAATGGATCATGTTAGCCTTATATGTATATTCTCATCTCTACCTAGCACGAGGCCTTTTGGGAGCTCATTGACTTCGGGTTTTGTAGGAACTCTGAAGTTAAGCGAGTTCGTGCGAAGCAATTCTATGATGGGTGACCCATTGGGAAATTCTCGAGTGAGTTTCCAGAAACAAAATCGTGAGGGCGTGGTCGGGGCCTAAAGCGGACAATATCTTGCTACGGCGGAGTCGAGCCTGGGATATGGTGGGGGCCCGGGGCGGGATGTGACAATTTGGTATCAAAGCCAATCCCTGGTCGGAAATGTGCCGACGAGGACATCAGGCCCTTAAGGGGGGTGTACTGTAACTTCCCACATCGCCCATGTGAGTGGATCTTGTAAGTCTTATATGTATATTCTTGTATTGTAACTTCCCACATCGCCCAGGTGAGTGGATCTTGTAAGTGTTATATGTATATTCTCATCTTTACCTAGCACGAGGCCTTTTGGGAGCTTACTGGCTTCGGGTTTCATAGGAACTCCGAAGTTAAGTGAGTTCGTGCGAGAGCAATCCCATGATGGGTGACCCATTAGGAAGTTCTCATGTGAGTTCCTAGAAACAAAACTGTGATGGCGTGGTTGGGGCCCAATATGGACAATATTGTGCTATGGCAGAGTCGAGCCTGGGATATGGTGAGGGCCTGGGTCGGGATGTGACACCGATTTCTTCATGTGTTTTCCACTTTCAACATTTAGGGCATATGCATCATAAAAAGCTATGTAATAGATCTTTCACTTCATTAGCTTTCAATTGTGCCTCAAAATCGGGAAGTTTCTTTTTGAAGAGTTGTGTGACATGCCTCAACTAGAGGGTTCAATTCATGGTACGAGTCAAAATATTTTTCATATTTGGATCTCGTGTCAGATGTCATTGCCTTCAATAATTGCTTCGAAAGTACCGACTAGCATGTTAGCTCGAGAACCCAATTAAATAGTTTTGGTGGTCTTTACTTTTATGACATCATGGAGGCTGATATGAACTGTGGGATGTGTAGAAACACTCACCCATAAAGTTACATCATAGAACATCTGTAAAACTTGACAAAAACTCTCACCTTTCACCAATCTTCTTTCGTTGGTGGTCTAACATTTTTCTCCCCTTAGTTTGGCAAGCAATAATCATTCCCATCTTCATCTTCATCTTCAACTTCCTTAAAGTAAGCCACGAATGGATTTTTTTCATCCTCCACCATTGTAGCAAATGCCAGCTTAAATTTCAAGGCTATATTTAACATAATAAATGTAGAATTTCATTGACTAGGACAATTAAGGAAATTTTTTTCTTTGCATAGCATTTTCACCATATTCATGGCTTGCCTAAACATCTCCAATCTTTGTGGAGGGCTCCTCACAAACCTCATACAATTTCTTATAGCTAAATGACAATTTTTATCCTCTTCATCCTATGACTCACAATTATGTTGATTATGTTAGTGATGCACTTCACATGTAATAATTGCAACCTACAATAACTTGTGAATTTTCCCACTTATTCATTGTTGCCCTAAGTTGATCCAAATCAACTTTATGTAAGGAAGCATAGTCCACTATGATTGTTATAACTTTTCTCATCCCCTATTCCAACAAGTTTCAATTAACAGTGCAATTGTGGTTCCATAGTGGTTAGGAATAAGACAAAAATTTATGATTTTCTTGTGCATATTCCATTCATCATCGATAAAGTGTGCAGTAAAAACCATATAATTGATGTTTTGTATGCTTGTCCAAGTGTCGATGGTGAGACGTATTATGTATCCATTTAAGATTTTCTTCAAGGAAGTCTATGATTCGTCCTACACGTTGAGAAAAGTTTCAACAAGCATTCTTTTAGAAGGCACATTAAACAGCAGAATACCAACAACACAAAAAGTCAAAACCTTATCTTATCTGTACTAAATGACATTTCATCTATGATTATCATCTTGACACATGCTTCTTACACATTGGATTGTGAAAAGCCCACAACAATCAAATTGTTACTTTTACCCTTATCCCCGACCAAAACTTTTTGCGTATTACATTTGTTCCTCGTTTAAAATTTGCAATTTTTCAATATGGTGTCTCATAGTTAAGATGCCATTTACTCTTGGATGCAAAATGCTCCCAAGCCCAACTATGTTTTTTTTTTTACTAAGAGTTACTTACTGGTTCATCATCTTCACTTTTAGATTCTTATCTATCATGTTCTGGGTCATCTTCAAACATTTTCTTCATTTCCTAGGTCAATTTGTATGACCTCATCTTCTAGCCTCTCAAGGGAGTCACTTGTAGAAAAGTGAGCAACTATGTTTGCTGGATTCTTCAAATCTTGATTGAAACATAAATAAAAGTCAGCAACAACAAAAAAATTAACACTAATGTTATGTTTGGATGAGGGAAATAAACTTGAAATTTGAGTAAAAGCCAGAATTTATAAATTGCATGCACAAATTCCCTTGTTTGGATTCATAAACTTAGAAATTTATAATTTCCATATAAAAGAAAAACTTGGAATTTGGGATCTCCAATTCCTAAGTTTAAATTCCATGTAAATAAGTGTCATTTCTCAATTTCTATGATTGAAGTTTAAAAATAACAAATTCTGTATTCAATTCCATTGTTCTTTTAGGTTAACCAAACAAGAAAAATCACAAATTCTAAAAAATAAAATCCCTTCATTCCAATTTCCATCATTTTAAAATTTCTTAGTAATCAATTAACATTAACAGTACCAGTTAACAGCAACAACAATGAACATCAACATTAACTAACATCAACAACAGAAAAAAAACAGCAACAAAATCAATAATTCAATGAACAAATGTATTTAACGTCTCCAACAATTACACATCTACAATATCAACACCAATCAACAAATATGTAATATAGAGCAATTACACATCTCTAACATCAACACCAATAAAAGAAATATATACACCAATCGACAACAATATGATGTTCACGAATGAAGATAAACTTAAGAAAAACCACATCCTTTTTATTTTTATCCAAATGAACCCTAACCCTAACTCTAAAATTAATCACAAATATATAAGCAAACTTAACTATACAAGTATAAATCATCGTTCTTACCATATTAGCATATGGACTTTGGAGGCTTGAAGCTGGAACAAAGCGAAGGAGATTCTATTCGTGATTTGGTGAAGGCACGAAAGGGGAACACCCTAACTTTAGGGGGTGTTAGCTAGCCTTTCGAATTCCAGTGAATCTCCATGGATTATTATAGTGCTGCCCCTTTGAAGCTTGGAGTTGTTCTCCATACATGCCCTCGAACTACTTGATAAAATGCCTTAAAAAAGAGTTGTCGTTCTCATTATTATTTTGTAAATATCAACTTGGGCATTATATTCTTGATATGCTTTCAAGTAGTGAATTTTCTCTATTGAAAGGAACATGTAGTCTCGCAACCAAAAAAAAAACAAAAAAAGGGTGGAGACAGGGAAGAATAGAGTATATACAATCATGTGTATTTGCTAATTACAATGGCTTTAATTCTATTGGTTGCTACTGTTTCAATGGAGAGAGTCTTTTTTACTATGAATATTGTGACAAGTCCATTGCATAACCAAATGGGAAATCAACGATTGAGTGATAGCATTGTGGTTTATATTGAGAACAATGTTTTTTATGTTTCCATTAATAATGAAGCTATGATGCAGCATTTTTAAAATATGAAAATGCGTCGTGGACAATTGTAACTTGTATTGTTGTTTGTTCTATAAATAATATATGATGGAACTATGATTTAATTATTAAAGTTATTATATATCTAAGACATGTTTGTAAACTTTTACATGTGACCCTCCGAAAAACTTTTCTTGGATCCATTACTAACCTTAGGACTTCCAAAACATATAAGATCAAAGTTCTCAGGTGATCACTGCTGCTACTTTCTTGCTGACAGTCAAGAAGACCAGTTAAGCATCTACCTCATATGAGAAAGTTACTGTATGCATAAACATCCATTTATAACAGGTTGTACATGGGATGAACGCAATTCCAATAAATGGGTGTTTATGCACTATTTGTTACAAAGGAGTGTTGCACAAGAGTTCATAGTTTGTATGTTCTATAAATGGGTGTTTATGCATAAGAAGAATTCAATCTCTTCTAAAACCATCTTCAAACAAGGAAGTTTATGTAGTACTAGTCTCCCTTGGATGCATAAAAACCTAATATTGGGCAGTTATCAAGTTACAAACAAGTATAGAATGATTATAGGTGCACAAAAACATAAAATAAATAAAGGATGATTTTTAATGGAATCAAATGATTGTGGTCGTTCTCTTGCTTTGTAGAGGTGAGCCTTCGTAGTTATGGTCGAGAAGAGCCTTTTGTCATGGTTATGAGTTTTATTTTTTATTTTTTGCATGTACACCTCTTGGTGCCTTATTGTAGTTCTCTAACTTGGAATGTTTAGTCCTTATGACTCGTGAGTGTTATCTTTCTTGTTGGTTGAACTTGGATCCTCTGTGAGTATTATCTCTCTCCCCCTACTCCTCCAATATCCCTTGTACCACCTAAATTATTTTTTAGGTAGATAACATTTTACCCCCTCAATTTTGGGGTTAATTTCAATTCCTTACAACATCTTTAAAACATTTCAATTTCATATTTAAAACATTTCAATTTCATACATCCGTTAGAAAATCTGTTAAGTAAATCATGAAGTAATGATGTGGCAAATATGGGGTCCACATATGTGCTGACGTGGTTGCCACATTTATGCCACGTGGCAAAAAAAAATAATTTTATGCATTTAAAATATAATAATATTTACTCTATTTAAAACAAAAATTCCCAAAACTATACATACCCATAAACCGAGAACCTTCCCCCCACCCCCCCGACCCACTTCTCCATCTCCTCCCTCTTCACTTCCCATCCCTTCTCTCTCCCCAGACCCACTCCTCCCTCTACACCCCCTGACCCACCTTCAGCTTTGAGGCCCCAGCCGAGACCTTCCAGAGATGATGGCGTCGGGCGAATTGCAGAATAGGCGCGTGGTCAATTGGTGCTCAGGATGCTCGAGAAAGGTCGGGTTAACCGGATTCCGGTGCCTGTGTGGCGAGCTCTTTTGCTCCGAGCACTAGTACTCTGACCACCATGTGTGCAGCTACAACTATTTGAGGTTTTGGGTGGGGTGGGGAGGTTGCGAGGGAGGTGGATGTGGGGGTGGGTGGGTAGGGGGGAAGGGGTAGCAAGGGAGGTGGGGGGGGGGGGGGGGGGTGAAGAGAGATGAGTGGGTTTGGGGAGAGAGAAGGGATGGGAGGTGAAGAGGGAGGAGATTGAGAAGTGGGTCGGGGGTACTGGGTATGTTTGGTTTTTTTATTTTTTATTTTTAATAGGGTAAATATTATTATATTTTAGGGTAAATTACATAGTAGCCCCTCATGTTTGAGGTCTATTACAATCTCATACAACATCTTTAAAATATTTCACTTTCATACCTCACGTACTATTTTATTTCAAAATAATACATCCATTACATTTTTTATCCATTGATCTGTTAAGTGCTGTCGTGGCTACCACATTTATGACACATGGCTACCAAATGTGTGCCATGTGGCAAAAAAAAATAATTAAATTTAAAAAAAAAACCTGAATCTTCTAAATTAAAAAAAAAAAACCCAGATCCCCCTAAACCACCCCCCCCCGTGCGAAACCCGATATCCCCCTGCCGCCGAAGTCCAGATCTCACCAACCCCTCCTCCTCTGCACCCATCTCCACCTCCTCCGCGCACCCATCTTCCCATCTTCCCCCCCTGTTCCCCCAACTCGAGCCCAACCTGCAACCCATAAGAAAAGAAAAAAAAAAAAAACCAACGCACCTACCCTCTGCACCCACCCTCGCACGCATCCTCTTCCCTCCTCTACACAGCCCACTCCTTAAATCCACACTCATTGGGGAAGACGGGATCTGGGTTGCAGGGAAAGGGGGATGAGTTTTTTTCTTTTCTTTTCTTTTCTGGGTTGCAGGTAGTCGGTGCGGAGGAGGAGGTGGATGATGGGTGCACAGTGGGTTTGGGGAACACAGAAGGGAAGAAAGGGGTGGGTTGCAAGGAAGGAGGGGTCGGGGAAGATGAAGATAGGTTGTTTTTTTATTTATTTTTATTTATAAATTTAGAAGATTTAGGTTTTTTTTTTAAATTTTTTTTGCCAAGTGGCACACATTTGGCAGTCACGTGGTATAAATGTGGCAACCGCGTTAGCACTTAATGGATCAATGGATGGAAAATGTAACGGATGTATTATTTTGAAATAAAATAGTATGTGAAGTATGAAAGTGATGTTTTAAAGATGTTGTATGAGATTGTAATAGACCTCAAACTTGAGGGGCTACTATGTAATTTATCCCATATATTTAAATGCATAATTTTTTTTTGTCACATGGCATAAATGTGGCAGCCATGTCAGCAAAAATGGGAATTCTATATTTGTCACGTCATCACTTAACGGTTTACTTAACAGATTTTCTAACGGATGTATGAAATTGAAATAAAATGATAAGTAAATGTATGAAATTGAAATGTTTTAAAGATGTTGTAAGGAATTGAAATTAACCCCAAACCCAAAGGGGTAAAATGTAATTTACCCTATTTTTTTTCCTCAAATAAAATTAGTACAACTAATGACAGATAACGCTGGTTCTTTTGGTTCCACGAAGTTGTCAAGCTTACAAAAGAATAATATGTGCGTTTTCATGTTAATGCAGAGGGTGGGTGGGGTATCGGGTTGGAATATGAAGGTTCGGGGTTAAATTCCCTCATGTAACAAAAATTATGGCGGCTGGATTGATAGAAGTGGGCGTAACCACTTTATAGCTAGAATGATTGTACAATATTCTTTATGCACTTAAATTCCTTCTCACCAGTTTAAATTAATTGAAGATAAATTATTGATGAGTAGATTTTATATTATATATTTTACCCTAATCTTAGTATATTTTGGTTAATATTTTGAAAGAATTTTGATACTTTGAATTGTATTTTCAATATAGGACTTTCGACTTCCTCTAGAGCAAAACAGGACCAAATGGACGAATTTTGGAGTAATTCCAATTGGAGGACGTTCGTGAGTAACTTAGCTTGATCGTATCAAAATTTGGGATTTTTTCACCAAGCAGTTATTTTCTGGCGATAAAATAAAGGAGCGATGCGCGGTGCTGGAAAATGACGTGTCTGGGCTTAAATTGCGTTTTTGGAGCCCAAGATGACCTCGGATGAGTTCGTGGCCTTCTGGAGAAGTGTTCAGAATATTCCAAACATTAAATCCAGCTATATTGGGCCAGTTTTGGAGCAGCTTATGGGTCCAAAACGTGGCTGTTCATATTTTAGACGAATTTTACCATTTAATTTAGGGTTATGTTTCCTATTTTATTTGATTAGTATTTTTAGTTTCCTAGTGGGAATAAAGGACCTGTTTTTAGGGTTTGTGTGGGGGGCTTAGCAAATATATTGCTTGGCCGTCTACAGTTTTTTTGGTACGCTTTCTTTTTATGCAACTTTGGAGAAAGAGAGAATTGCTAGGGTTTTGAAGATTTTGTACTTGAAGGTGTTTTCAATCATTTTTTAATAATATTTTCTATGATTTCAATTATGAATATGCGTAATTAATTCTTTTGCTAGGGCGTAGCCTTGAGCCTTAGCATGAATATGTGATTTTTATTTAATTGCTTATGATTGATTGCATGCATACTTTGAATTGTTAATCACCGGGATAAAAACTATCTAATTGTCTTAATGCCTGGTCACCATTAGGATCTTTAGAAAAGTAATTTGATGCAATTTTGGTCGGAAGGTTCCCTGAAATTGATGCTGGCTTCTTGTGATTAATAATTGTAATTTCACTTAGGATGAACACCACGTCTTAAGGGTTGCATGGTTTTTCAAAGGGTTTTCATAAAGCATAATGAGTCTTTCATGTTCAAATTTGATCCGAACATCCGGACGGGTTGCATGTTAGATATACGTTCTATGTTGGAGGTTCCAAGTAGAATATGAATAGGAAAATCTAACCTTCAAAGTGGTATGTTAGATCATAAGTAATTGGTAAAAGTTCATAGGATTGCTAGGTGATGGTGGAACCCTAGTGCTTTCTTAATTTGATTTCTCCCAAAACCGTTTTCTTTTCCCTCTAGTTTTAATATTGCAGATTGCCTTATTTTTTTTAATTAAATTCGTTTTTAATCTAAGTAGGTTATAAAATCAATCATCTCAATTTCTATTTTACAATAATTAATTAGAATTTGGCTTGTTTCAAATTATTTAATAATCCCTGTGGAGAATGACCTTGCGAGATCCGTTTATACTAGAACAACCTTGTGATTCTTGCAAGTATAATAGAAGTTTTTAGCCGATTCACATGAGTAGTAAAATCCATATCAAGAAAATGGCCCCTTTGCTGGGGATTGTTTTAAATAATTTGTGCATATCAACTCTTAGTTAATTATTTTTGTATATATCTTTTTATTTAATTGCTGATTTTGTTTGGTAGGTTACAATTTGTTTCTTTTTTAGCAATGCAACAATGGAACTTGTAGTTCCCCCTGAATTCAATCTAACACCTGGTGGACCACCTCTTTGGGTGTCATTAGCAGAAAAGGGTTATTATGGACTTAAGCCTACGGTTTGTGCTCTTTGTAATTCAAATACTCATTATATTTTGCAATGTTCTGAGAGAGAATATTTTCTAGATTATGTCCAGGAGTATATAAATATGAGAAACGATTCAAAATGGAACTGGAACAATCCCCATTCAGAGTTCTACACTCAAAGTTTGAAAGAGCATCTTGGGCAGTATTTTAAGCAGCTTAATGTGCCACAAGAGCTTTCAGTGGAGGACAAGCTCTCTAAATTGTTGGAATTAACTGACTTATACATTGAAATAACCAATGAAGGATTTCTGATTCAAGCATTAAACTATGGGAAGAGCTTTAATGATCAATAAGAGATTGGTGCAGGAATTAAGGAGCCATCTGCCTATTATTCACGCCCAAATGAGGAAACATCCCCTGATAACCTTGAAATTTCCGTAGAATATGCTTCTACAAAAGTCTGTGTGCCACTCATGCACTCTCCCGAGACTCCAAGGTAACCCGCTAAGCAGCAAGAATGCATGAATACTCTGACAAATCTAATTACAGGACAGCTGCTTACTGATCAGAAAATTTTAGTGGCGGTAACGGAAAGTGCACCTGCACAGCCTATCAAATTCAAAGAAATGCTAGATGAGTCCTGCAAACAGGCAAAGATCTATATGGAAAAGAGGAAGCTTATTGACAACCAAGTTCCTCGTAGAAAATTTCAACCAGTGCGGAAACTATGGGTGTTAAATACACGATTTAAGTTAGCTCGATGGAGAAATAAACATAGCTGGAAAGGAACCTATATCTTTACAAAGATTCATTAAAAAAGAAAGGCGTATAAGAAGAATTCAACCATTAAATTTGGAAGCACAGTGCTCTATGACGTTATTAAAGAGTGGTTAACTTTGAAAGAACAAGTGACGTGATCAACAATTCTTTCCGCTACGTCTAGCTATAAACTTTAACTACAACACTTATTGGGAGCCAACCCAATTTTTCTAAACTCTTTTCTTTTTATTTTCGTTCATTTTATTTTATTCCTTCTAGTCTTTATCACCAAAAAAAAAAAAATCAGAAAATTGAAAAACACAAAAATAGCAATTGTTTTTCGTTAATCAGTATTTTATTTTGGGATTTACTCTAATTAGATTTTTAATCTGTGTTTTTTGCATTTTGCATTTGGACTCGAAGGGCCCTAAATATCCATTAAGCGCGCAAAATTCAACTGAATCATGCTTTCAGCAGCATTCATTCATCCACATTCATCAAACCTCAACGGATGAAAATCAGTTTTGAAATACTCACAGTGGGGGTTTACTGTGCTACTTTCTGCCCTGTTTGGAAACTTTCGCTCACTCTCTCTCACTTACAAATTCCATTACATACAAGTTTGGGGGTGGACCAAGCAACACAGAGGAAGGCATTTGTCAACTCCAGCATTTAGATCCAGATTTATGCTATGTTTTTGTTAAACATTCATCTAATGGAGGCATGCAAGCACAACAAAAACATGGCATAAGTATAGTAGATCTATGGATGCATGCACAGACAAAAATTTACAGAGACGAACTACAATTATCAGAGATCCAGGTGGGCCATCATCATAATGCTATGAAGAAATCCCAGCCAATACAGTGAAGGAAGCATGTTTTATACCTTTTTAATTCCGAATATGAGGATTTTGTGAAATCCACTGGTTTCTTGTCCACCGGATCTCGGGTTTGCTGTCTTTCATGTTCTTCATCTTTGCTATCACAGTCGCTTCCAAGACTCCTGCACAGATAGCACATATGCATGAGATAATTTTTCCTTGTTTTCTTTCTGACCTGCACTTTGAAGTACGCTCGTGAAAATCAGATATACCGGGAAGAACAATTACCTTTATGATTGCTGGGATTTCGAGTTTCTGAGCCTTGGAACCGTCGACATTTCCATGGGGCAGTACAATCTGACGGCTGGGGTCATCTTTGATTCGAGAGGTCCACCGCAGTTTTAATTTTGTGAGATGGTAGAGAAATGAAGTTGAATAGGCTAATGTTTGAGAGTAAGATAGAGAGAACCCCCACAGCTCTGGGCTCGAGGTAAAATGCTAGAAAGAAAGGGAGAAAACGAATGCTAAACCTTAATTTATATGGGGAACTGTTAAGGTTTTCCCATGTGAACACTACATGGGTGGAGCTTCGCATTGGCATCAACGCTCCTAGTTTCGTTCAGGCCACGGGTTTGAGTCTCCAAATCAGTGAATTAGTGCTTTCTTTTTTCATTATTTTTCCAGCGCATATTCTCCTTGCGCCATGTCACCACTTCAAATCCCAGGTGTCTCTATTTCCTTGTCTTTTCTTTTATTTTCTGTTTTCTTTTATTTTATACTTTATTTTATTCTTTCTTTCTTTTATTTTCTATTTCTGTTTTCCTAGTTTATTTTCTTTGTCTATGTTTGCTATTTTACCTTTTCAAGGTTTTAATATTTTTGTTTTCTTTTGTTTATTTTCCACACCTTGAGGACAACGTGTGAAATAAGTTTGGGGGTGGGAAAGTAAATTTTAGTTTTTTATTTTATTATTGTGTCAGTTTAAAAATTTTCATTCTTTTTAAGTTAATATCCATAGATTATTTTAAACGTTAGAACAAATGGATATGGTGAAGGTTAATCCCACATTAGAGTCTTTGCTATTTATTGTTGCTTAGACACTAATTCATGTATTATACTTTGAACTTTGCACATCACACCAACATGGTTTGTGGGGAGTGAGATTGAAATACTTGCTTTTAGTCTAAGTTTATTTTTAATTTTTGTTTTAAGTAAAGTCAGTTATTATTGTGAATAAAGTAATAATTGTCTCACCCGAGGTTTTGCCTAGTAACCGGGCCAGTCCTGCCTAATCAGCAATGATTCTCGCGTCAAACGGTAGAGTTTTGGCATGGGGCAGGGTGGTTAGTTGGTTTCGTAGCCTTTTCAGCTCGGGTTAATAAGTCCTTAGGGGTGTTCTACACCGAGTGCCCTAAAGCCCTAGTGGTTTGGAGTCATTGACCTAAAGCTCGCTACATGGGTTGGATCGAAAGTTTAAGTGAACCGACATTGCACAACCACTACTGTTACTAAAAAAAAAAAATTGAAAAGAAAAAGAAAAAGAAAGATATTTGTATTCAAAGTTAGTATGTGTGAAATAAAGAAGGACGAGAGGTAAGAGTTTTAATCGAGTCTCCTTAACTATGTTGGTTCACTTTACATCAAAGGAAGTTTGTGAATTTTTTCTAATTGATTCTAAATGGCTTAGACTCTATGGTGGGATTGGTTGGAACTTTTGAAAAGATGTTCTAGTTTTTAAAATTTGCTATGGATTGCAACTTTGAAGGTGAAAATTTTTGTTAGTTAATTTTAGCTAGTTGTCTAGTTTGTTAAGTTTTTATTTTTGTTTGAGTCTTGTTTTGCTTGAGGACAAGCAAAAAACTAAGTTTGGGGGTATTTTGATGAGTAGATTTTATATTATATATTTTACCCTAATCTTAGTATATTTTGGTTAATATTTTGAAAGAATTTTGATACTTTGAATTGTATTTTCAATATAGGACTTTCGACTTCCTTTGGAGCAAAACAGGACCAAATGGACGAATTTTGGAGTAATTCTAGTTGAAGGACGTTTGTGAGTCACTTAGCTTGATCGTATCAAAATTTGGGATTTTTTCACCAAGCGGTTATTTTCTGGCGATAAAATAAAGGAGCGATGCGCGGTGCTGGAAAATGACGTGTCTGGGCTTAAATTGCGTTTTTGGAGCCCAAGATGACCTCGAATGAGTTCGTGGCCTTCTGGAGAAGTGTTCCGAATATTCCAAATATTAAATCTAGCTATATTGGGCCAGTTTGGAGCAGGTTATGGGTCCAAAACGTGGCTGTTCAGATTTTAGACGAATTTTACCATTTAATTTAGGGTTATGTTTCCTATTTTATTTGATTAGTATTTTTAGTTTCCTAGTGGGAATAAAGGACCTGTTTTTAGGGTTTGTGTGGGGGGCTTAGCAAATATATTGCTTGGCCGTCTACAGTTTTTTTGGTACGCTTTCTTTTTATGCAACTTTGGAGACAGAGAGAATTGCTAGGGTTTTGGAGATTTTCTAATTGAAGGTGTTTTCAATCATTTTCTTAATAATATTTTCTATGATTTCAATTATGAATATGCATAACTAATTTCTTTTGCTAGGGCGAAGCCTTGAGTCTTAGCATGAAAATGTGATTTGTATTTAATTGCTTATGATTGATTGCATGCATACTTTGAATTGTTAATCACCGGGATAAAAACTATCTAATTGTCTTAATGCCTGATCACCATTAGGATCTTTAGAAAAGTAATTTGATGAAATTTTGGTCGGAAGGTTCCCTGAAATTGATGTTGGCTTCTTGTGATTAATAATTGTAATTTCACTTAGGATCAACACCACATCTTAAGGGTTGCATGGTTTTTCAAAGGGTTTTCATAAAGCATAATGAGTCTTTCATGTTCAGATTTGATCCGAACGTCCGGACGGGTTGCATGTTAGATATACGTTCTATGTTGGAGGTTCCAAGTAGAATATGAATTAGGAAAATCTAACATTCAAAGTGGCATGTTAGATCATAAGTAATTGGTAAAAGTTCATAGGATTGCTAGGTGATGGTGGAACCCTAGTGCTTTCTTAATTTGATTTCTCCCAAAACTGTTTTCTTTTCCCTCTAGTTTTAATATTGCAATTTGTCTTATTTTTTTAATTAAATTCGTTTTTAATCTAAGTAGGTTATAAAATCAATCATCTCAATTTCTACTTTACAATAATTAATTGGAATTTGTTTTGTTTCGAATGATTTAATAATCCCTGTGGAGAATGACCTTGCGAGATCCGTTTATACTATAACGACCTTGTGATTCTTGTAAGTATAATAGGAGTTTTTAGCCCGTTTACATGAGTAGTAAAATCCCTATCAAATATCGCATGTAAAAACAATTATGACATGAAAGTATATTGATAAAGAAAACCAAAAGTTTGATAGAGTGAAAAATACAATTTTACTTTTTGGAAAAAGCTTTCTACAAAGTAGAAGTTTTCCAGTACTTAAGGGTACCATATCTTCACTAATGTGAACTGTGCTCCCTATCCCTGTGACTAATTTAATACTACTAACTCCAGGCACCCTATATGACATATGATGAAAATTAGTGATCAAAGCTTACATTACATGACAGTAGTCATTGGACGAAGAGGAGCAGAAGCAGGGTGATCCAAGTAAATCTGCTGGTGTTCAAGGATATTAATTTGAGCATCGCAAAAGGAAGTTGATCGACGCACCGAATTATAACCCATTACAATATCCAATGCTTTCTTTTGTACATGATCATGATAATGAGTCTCGTCCACGTAGCTGTGATCACATTCATCCTCATCATCATCCTCATAATCACTTTCTTTGAAGCACTTTTTGATTTCGATTTGCTCTCCATCATCTTCTTCATCAACAAATAGGTCTTCCTTTTCCACGTCTTCTTCTTCATCAATAGTTTCCTGATGTTCACAACATATTATGGCATTGTTGTCTAAAGGTACAAGGTTTAAGATGAGACGGCCATTTTCGCGGAGAGCTTCGAAGTACTCGTGATGCTTCACTCTCTCTCCCTTAAGAACAAGCCTTCCATCAGAGTAGTTATAATGCTTGGTCAGAACCCATGGCATGCGACCTTGCAAATTCCCAGTCTGTGCAAGTAACGGTATCGGTGGTGGATATTCCGTTTTGATCATTATCCTTTCACTCTTTCTGGTAGTAGCTTTCCTCTTATCTTGATTATTCAAAAGCCCTAATTTCTCTTGTTCCTCATTCGACATGATTGGGGCGCCGCTCTCGGTCCCAATCAGATCGTCCATTGCAGATGACGACCAAGACGAGGAACTATCCATCAACACAGAAGAAGAAAGGGACGACGTCCTTGATATAGATGGTGAGTGTAGTGAAAGCTTGTGGTTGTGAATGACGTGGGGATCAGGGTTTGTAGTTGCTTCTGGAAAAATTAGGGTTTTAAGGCCTAGATGGAGATGTAGGTGGGTCGGGAATTCCTTTTGGATGTGCATGGGGAATGGCAACCTAGCTGCCCACAAAACAATACCAAAAAAGGAGGAAATTATTAGCCCTACAAAATAGCTTGCAGTCACGGTGGCTAGTTTTATCTGGTCAAAATTGGACTGCTGTGTAGGGTAGAAATTAATTTACCGACTCAGTGATTAGCTGCAAAGTAATTAAACAAGGAGATATAAGAATAATGTGGCTATAATAGCAAATCCGACCCTCTAATAATTGGATAAGAACAAGCTTTTATCGTCAGTAAAATAATTTGCTCATACCTCTTGATGGTACTTGGTCCGCTTTCATCTCTATCTGCTCGGATTTTTCTCTTCCTGCTAATTATCTTAAGTAGATTAACAAAAAAATAACTTAGAATAAATATGTAAACTAGGAAATACCTATATTAAGAAAAACATAAAGCGAACTTTTACGGCAACAAATAATATAGGAAAAAAAAAACCGAAGTCTATATAGGAAACCAAATCATATCATCTTGAGTGCATTACGGAAGTGTATAAATAATTAAATAAATATGAATATTCCCATACCAAAAACATGTCTTTTACTATCCACGTGCTAACAATATAGTATCAATCAAAGTTTCAATCATTTCTATATAAAATGCACTTCATAAATTAAGCCAATAATTTAGGAAAATTAAGTGGAAAGTAAATAAAAAACAAAACAAATGGGGAACTGATGACTGTACCTGATCCTTATCATGAACGAAAAACATGAACAGAATAATCTATTAGGCAATTTTTCTCACCAGTCTGCAATTTGGCTTCAAAATTGAAAACTAGATAAAACTGTTCAAAAGTAAAACAACTTCTTTGATTTCTATTAAACTCCAAATTTTCAGGAAAACTGAAGGGTTTAAACAGAATTCACCAAGCTACTTACTTTTAATCTCCTTCTTGAAGTCGAACCTTTTTTATAGAAAAACAAAAAAGGATTGGTATGAACATGTAAGAGCGTGCAAAAATCACAAAGAAAATAACATTATTCTTTCTTTTTTTTTTTTTGATCGAAAAGAAAATGGCATTTAGATTAGTGAAGGCTAACAGGCTAATCAACTTCAAATTAATTCAATTAAACTACGTAGTTTAACAGATATCTGAGAATTAAGAAAGGAAACATATTGACTTACTTTATCAATGGCTCGCTTTGCATTATATTAATTTGGTACATTTTCCCTTCCACAGGGAAAAATCATTCGACAAAGATAAACACAGTGAGGTGAGAACCCAAGTTTCCAGTACAACCATATATTTCTCGAGTGTTGCTACCCCTTTTATAGGAAAATGCTTTGACACACATATTTCCAAGGGTACAAACGTCATTTCACGTCCGTCAAGAAACGGCTGGTTTTATTGCGGGCTCGGCGGAGGGTATGGTTCGTCTGGGACTGGCAAGGGTCTTTGATTGCTGTAACCGGCACCAAAGCTGGCATGCTTGTATCTTGGTCCACCGTCGTTTAAAATGTGATTGGTGGGTGTTTGGTGACAGCCTGGAGGGGTCTCACAGGCGATCACGGAGTGAGACATGTATGAACTGAATTTGTCCGGTTTTGTGTTCTCTGGCTTCCATGTTTGATGCCAGGTTTGTTCCTTCTTTCTTCAGCAGCCCAGGTTACTAGACACGTACATAGGACCTTGTTTGGTTCATGGTCATGTCTCTCGTGTGCATTTACTTGAGCAGGTTTGACATGCAAAAGTAGACAAGTATGTATTAATGTATCTATGTTACTTTGTTACTCTCGAAAAAGAAAAAGAAAACTGTATATATATATATATATATATATATATATCTTGTTCAAATGATGCAATGGTTATTTTCTTTGTTTTGATAAAATGGTTTAGTGGTTTGAGACTACTTAATTTTGGGTAATTTTAGACGAATAATATTTGCATTTCTCTTTAGGAGAGTGGTTTTATATCTCCACTTTCAAATAGCTTATCTTTACCATAGAAATTTCATAATCGGAACCCTTCAATTTTTATTCTTCAATTGCATCAAATAAATGGAGATCGTTTAGTCATCCCTACAAAAAATCATTCGAAACGGAGATCGTTTAGTCATCCAATTGCATCAAATAAATGGATGGTTCATCATTAATATGTTGGTACCTACCTACATTGTTAATTTATTTGATACATTTGAATGACTAAATAATGTCCAATTAGAATTTTTTTGTAGAAAATATCTCAAATGAAGATTAAAAAATTGAGTGGTTTTAATTATGAAAATTCTACAGTAAAATAGGTTATTTGTAAATTGGTGAATGAGCTCTTTTCCCAAGGAAGGAATGCAACTATTATCATTTTAGAGGAGTCCGGATCCTCTTTGTGAGGATCCCGGGGATCTATGAATCGTATCCGTTTTTCATACATCATGCAGTCAGAAATCATTTAAATATTTTTATTTAAAAATAAACATAAACAGTATTTGACAAAAACTGACCGCACGATATACGATGAACGGACACGATTCACGGATCCCTGGGATCCTCACCAAAAGGATCAGGAGAAGATCCTGATGGATTTTAGAGGACCACATTTTGACACTGGCATATTAGTGAGCGACACTAGCTATGTGGTTCACTTATATGGAGTAGGATTCTCTTCCACTTATTTCCATCCCCTTCCCTCCCCACCTATCCCCATCCCCTTTCCTCCCCTCCTCTCACATAGTGCTTCTTGATTTTTTTTTTGTTTAACAAACAATATTATTTACACTAAAGGGGAGGGAGGTGGGTTTAGTCACACAATGGGGTAACAATAATGTGGTTCAAATTTTCCTTTGGCGAGAATCGTATTTAAAATCTCTCACTTACAAGTGAAGAGGAACACCACTATACCGTAGTACTAAGTGGCATTGTTTTTTGTCTTATTGTTTCTATAAAAAAAAATCAATATAAGATGTTGACGTGGCTTAAACGTAACTGTTTAAGTAGGAGGAGAGGGAAGGGAAGAGAGATTAGGAGGGGAGAGAATCCTCCTCCCACTTACATATGTGTGGTAAAAAAAAATGTATAGTAAAAGCTCTAAAAAGTCATAAAGTTGGGAATAAACCAATTTTATAATTTTAAAGAGGTTATTGTTGCAGTCATATTTAGAATAGGAATGTGATTGTGTAAATCCTAGTAGATTTAGGAATATCTCTTATATTCCTATTAGGAGTTGATTACCTATTAAGAGTTGTAATCCTAAAAGGGTAAGGTTTTTACCTATCTTACTACTATAAATAAAGGCACAATTGAAGGGG
Organism: Malus sylvestris; assembly: GCF_916048215.2. NCBI lineage: Eukaryota > Viridiplantae > Streptophyta > Magnoliopsida > Rosales > Rosaceae > Malus > Malus sylvestris. The sequence continues at coordinate 43,381,120 of NC_062274.1, forward strand.
GGTGATACAACACACACCTCACAATTAAATCTCTCTCTTCTCCCTCTTGCTACCGCCGATCCCTTCTTTCTCTAATCCCTTAGATAGCTCAGTTAAATAGGCTTACAACATGTTATCAGCATGCTCTTGCCAGAAACTGAGGAATTGATGGATCGTAGGAGGAGACTATCTTCCACAAAATTCAAAGGCTCTTCTTTGTTTTCTGCTAATCAGGTACGTTTAAAATAAATGAAGATATTTGAAATGTCCACGAAGCATGAAAACATTCCCCATGATGCATGAATCCCTATATGTTTATAATTTCCTTACGATATATATATTGTATATGTTTCATATAATTGTCAATATATATATATATATGTGTGTGTGTGTGTGTGTGTGTGTGTGTGTGTGTGTTTCATGCATTATGCAATTAAATTGCTATGTGGAATTGTGAGTCAAAGCATATAAATAAATTAGAAGCAATTCCAAGGTTTTTTTTTAACCCTAATTCTGTAGACAAAAAAAAAAGGAAAATTTTTTGCATTGGGCACTGTGCGGCACCACTACCGCAACCCCATCATGGCACCAACGGACCATCACTGACCTGAAGCCCAGTTCTATGGACCACACGACATCAGCTTTTTGGCTTGCTGCACTGACCCAAACATCCCAAGGCCTTTAGCATGATTAAACTAATAGGCCTGAAGTCCCTTAGCCTAACCAAAAGCCTGCAGTTTTTTTGGCCTAATGTCCCGCAAGTCCCTAGCCCTTTAGGTTGTGCCATGAAGCCCTGGCCCACTCGTCCACAGCCTTTGCTCCCGGGACCCAGCCTTAGCTGGGCTTCCCACGCCAACCTAAGGCCAGCGTTCCACTTGGCATGACCTGTGCCCCCCATTCGGCCCAAAAGCCAGCAACTGCTGGGCTCACCTGTCTCGGCCCGTGGCCTGTAGCCACATATGGCTGCTGCAACCAAACCTGAGCCCATTTACCTCTAGGGCTTTGCCCTACTCTCGGCACCCTAGCCTAAACCCATTTTAGGCTATGCTTTTTCGACCCAATGCTAATTTTTGGCATTATTTTGCTTCCACAATTGACCTTGTTTAGTCCCGATCTATTGAATTAATTAAAAGTGACCTGCAGTCCATTAATCTGATAATGAATCCAAAATTATTGACCTGAAGATCACTTTTTGGACATTAACAATTCAATAATTTATTTTTATACTTTGAATCGTTGACATACTTTTGTAGTAACGAAGCTCTCACACTTAAGTTCCCAAAGAAACTCAAATCCACTACACTTAAATCAGCATATTGCATTCTATGTTTTTTGCAGGAACCTCTCTTCTATGAACTAATCGTTCATAAAACTAAATTGAACGTGTAGTTTCATATTTAGTGTCTTTGAAACCTGAAGTTTTTATTCAAAACTTACCATATGAAACCTGTATTTTTCATGCATAAATTAAACCAATACATGTCTCTAGAACTCCGAATGTTCTACGATATATGTCTATGGATTACCATATGACTAATCACATTTTTGTTGTACCTTCCGTTTTAGGGACAGGTTGAACTTGAATAAGCTCAATTTCACCTCTTTAGAAGTCTCTAGAAGAAACTACCTAAAGTGTGTTTAAGACGTGAAGCTCCATCTTACTGCAAAGGGTATTAGAGCCACCATCGAGGCACCTATCGATGACAAACCTATTGACGAAGCTAAAAAAGCTACTGCAATCATCTTCATTCGAATACACATCCATGATGCTCTGTAAATCGAGTACCTCGCTGAGGAAGACACACACACACACACTCTGGCATGCTCTAGCTGATCATTTTGATCACCAGAAAGATATATACTTGCCTAAAGCAAGACACGATTGGCAGCATCTTCGCTGCTTCCAAGACTTTAAGTCTATTAATGAATACAACTCTGAAGTTTGTAGAATCCGATCACTACTGAAGTTCTATAAAATGGAACTAACCAAATTAGATCTCTTAGAGAAGACCTATTCGACCTTCCATGCTACCAATATTGTCCTGTAGCAATAATATAGGGGCACAGAAATTCACCAAATTTTTGGATTTGATCTCGGTACTACTTCTCGCTGAAAAGCAAAACCAACTTTTGATGAAGAATCATTAAGCTTGACCAACTGGCTCGAACACAGCGCCTGAAGCGCACGAGACCAATTCTAGCAGCCATAAACGACGAAAGAATTGTTGTGGCCATGGTAATGGGCAACAAGCTTCACCACGGGCCCACTGTCCATGGAATCAAGGCCCAGCCATGGGAGGAAATGTGACCCAACAACATCCACCCTTACCCCTAAGGCCCCAAACTTCAAGAACAAGGGCAAAGCTCATATTCAATCGGCTTCCACTGAAATGGACATGTGTTACCACTATGGATCAAGGATCATTGGTCACATGTATGCCGAGCTACCCTCGAGGCTATCGCCAAGTATCATTCCCATCGTGAGTCTAACTTTACACATGTGGAACATCCGGAAGATGCTACTACATGTATGGAGATATTAGATTTTCAGGAGGCGTCAGCTCCTATGGACAAATGAATTTTAGACATGTTTTAGGGTGTTTTACCCCTAATGGCCGAACCCACTAGGAGTGGCCGGACCCACCCCCCCCAATTATTCTAGGTTTATGGTTTAATTTTGAACAATTTTCTAAGTTTTTGGAATAATTTGTTTGGTTTTAGTTTGTTTTGAATTATGGATTGTTATTTGATGGATATTATTTCTCAAATTGCTTAATTGAATGAATGGAATTATATTTATGTATGTGACCAATTCAATCAATTTATTTCTAGGTATGTCTAGTGGAGAAGTTAGTTGTCTGGCTAATAGTGTTACCACGCATACCATCTTGCGTGAGCGACACTATTTTACTAAGTTTATACCCAAGAAAGCATCTCTGACAACTCTTTCAAGCCCATCCAACCTGATTGAAGGATACGGAAAGACTTGTATCATGTTGTCCAATGGTACAATCTTAACCATTAAAGAGGCACTTTATTCTCCACGTTTCGGAAGAACGTTGTTGAGTTTTAGAGATATTTGAGATAATCAATATCATGTTGAAACCCCTGAAGATAATGGTTCTGAATTTCTTTGTATCACTTCGTACGAATATGGCCAGAAGCATATTCACGAGAAGTTGGAACGTCTCCCGAGTGGGTTGTACATAACAACCATTCGAGGCATAGAAGCCCACCATGTGGCCGGCTCTATGCATGAGTTCCAAAGCACTTTGTTGCTTTGGCATGATCGTTTGGGACATCCTGAATGTGACATGATGTGCCGTATCCTGAAAACATCTTGTGGGCATCAGTTACCTCCCTACATTGGATTTTGCCATGCAAAGCATGTTCTTTAGGGAAGTTGAATACTCAACCCTCGATTACAAAGATTATTCATAACACCCCCTAAGTTTCTTTAGAGGATTTAAGGGGATATTTGTGGACCTATCCAACCAACTTGCGGGCCATTTAAATATTTTATGGTGTTGGTTGATGCATCAACGCGATGGTCACATGTTTGCCTTTTGTCCACACGTAATGCTGCATTGCTAAACTCCTAGCATAAATTATTAAGCTAAGGACTCACCACCCTGATTATCCGATTAAGTCAACAACTAGATAACGCTGGAGAATTTACGTCACGGACTTTTGACGATTATTGCATGTCAGTAGGGATTGATGTGGAACATCATGTACCCTATGTTGACACCCAAAATGGCCTGGCAGAAACTTTCCTAAAGCACCTTTAATTGATAGCTCGAACTTTGGTTATGAGAACCAAACTGCCAGTATCTACCTGGGGCTATGCAATATTGCATGTAGCTATGCTGGTCTGCCTGAGGCCCACCGCTACCCAACCTCATTCATCGTTATAGTTGGTCATTGGATATGAGCTTGTTGTCTCGTACTTACATGTGTTTGGGTGTGCAGTTCATGTGCTAATAGAATCGCCATTACGTACCACAATGGGTCCTCAGAAAAAAAATGGGAATCTATGTCGGTTATGATTCGCCATCAATTGTTTGTTGCTTAGAACCCTAGACTGGAGATCTCTTTACCGCACATTTTGCTGATTGTCACTTTGATAAGACGGTATTCATGTCGTTAAGGGGAGATAAGCATGATAATTTTCCTAGAGAACGCCGCTAATTATCGTGGTATGCTCCTACTATGTCTCATTTAGATCCCTGCACCGCCCAGTCTGAAACTGAGGTGCGATGAATTAGAGATCTTTAGAGCATTGTTCAAAGCATGCTAAATGTTTTTAATGATCTAACTAAGGTGACAATTTTAATGATCTAGCTAAGGTGACAATTTTAATGATCTAGCTAAGGTGACAAGATCACATATACCCCTTACAAAAGCACTTGCAAGGATAGACGTACCCTGCGTACGTCACCATCCCGTCTGGGAAGGCCGGACCATCCTTGAAGGTGGGGAGGCTGCACCTTCCACTTGGACTGGTACATTGGCGGCTAGCCAATCATCTACTTCGACCCTGAAGCTTGGCAGAACCCTTGGTTCAAAGGATTCTGTCATATTCTAGTCCGTGCCCCCACCACATCTCAGGCTCGACTCCGAACGTAGCACGATATTGTCCACTTTGGGCCCCAACCACGCCCTCACGGTTTTGTTTCTAGGAACTCACACAAGAACTTCCCAGTGGGTCACCCATCCTGGGAATGCTCTTGCGTGAACTCGCTTAACTTCGAAGTTCCAATAGAACCAGAAGCCAGTGGACTCCCAAAAGGCCTCATGATAGGTAAATCTTGCTCAACTTCGGAGTTCCTACAAAACCCAAAGCCAGTGAGCTCCCAAAAGGCCTCGTGCTAGGTAGAGATGAGAATATACATATAAGGCTTACATGATACACTCCCCTGGACGATGTGAGATGTCACAGATTCACAACCCCGGAAGAGGAAATCGGCACCAACTAGTGACCCTAGTTTGAATCTGACCATCGCTCACTCAACCGTTCCAACACATGAAGTTAATCTAGATTACGGTGATGTCTTAGAATAGACAAACCGACCTCCCAAGAATCGTGAAATTTCAGTCCACTACGCAGTATTAGATGAGGTTTGGAATCGGAATGAGATGATCGTTGATGATGCATTTATGTACATAGTAGCTACTGACATCATGCTTAGCGATGACATTAAACCACGTTCCATTGATGAATGCCAACGTAGATCAGATTGGTAAAACTGGAAACAAGCAATTCAAGTCGAACTCAATTTGCTTGCGAAACGTAAAGTGTTTGGACCTATTGTTCCTACACCACCATAAGTGAAACCTATTGGCTACAAGTGGGTTTTCGTGAGGAAGCGTAATGATAAGAATGAAATAGTGCGATACAAAGCACACCTCCTAGCCCAAGGCTTCTCTCAGCGCCCTGAGATTGATTACGAGGAGACGTATTCCCTCGTAATAGACGTTATAATGTTCCGCTACCTAATCAGTTTAGTAGTGTCTGAAAAACTGAATATGTAGCTTATGGACGTGGTAACCACGTATCTCTATGGGGATATAGATACGAAAATTTATATGAAAGTTCCAGAATGACTTCCATTGACTGGTTCAAATAGTTCTAGACCATGGAACACTTTCTCAATTAGGTTGAGGAGATCACTCTACGGATTGAAACAATCCGAGCGGATGTGGTATACTCGTCTGAGTGAATATTTGACAAGTCAGGGTTATGTGAACAATGAATTATGCCTATGCATGTTCATAAAGAAGTCACATTCCGGATTTTCAATCGTTGCAGTTTATGTCGACAACATGAATCTTATTGGAACTCCCGCAGAGTTTGAGGAAATTGCTACACACTTGAAATCGAAATTTAAGATAAAAGATCTTGGGAAAACTCAATACTGTCTCGGCCTAGAAATTGAGCATTATTCAAATGGAATCCTAGTACATCAATCGAACTACACCCAAAAGATGTTGCGACATTTTAATGAGGATAAAGCGAAGCCTTCGAGTACACCTATGGTCGTTCGGACTCTAGATGCTAAACGAGATCCTTTTCATCCAAAGGAGGATGGGAAGAGATTTTGGAACCCAAAGTTCCATACCTAAGTGCAATTGGGGCTTTATTGTACTTGGCTCAATGCACTAGACCCGACATCTTCTTTGCTGTTAATCTTTTGGCTAGATATATAGCAATGCCCCTAAACGCAGGCACTGGAATGGTGTTAAAGATATTTTTCGTTACCTCAAGGGTACGATGGATTTGGGCTTGTTCTATACTCGTGAATCTTCGAGTGTTGCCACCCTCTATGGTTCTCAAATTGATTCCCGACTTGTCAGTTACGTAGATGCTGGATATCTATCTGACCCACATAAGGCACGTTCTCAAACATGCTATGTCTTTGCTGTTAGAGACATCGGTATATCTTGGAGGTCTACCAAGCAAACGCTAGTGGTCTTACTTCCGTCAATGACCTTCCTACGACAGTCTTTAAAGACAATGCATCATGTATCGAGCAGTTAAAGAAGGAATACATCAAATGAGACAACACCAAGCACATAGTGTCGAAGTTATTTTACTCTCATCAACACCAACATCATTAGAACATTAAAGTCAAGCAAATCAGTTCCCAAGACAACCTGGCCGATCTCTTCACTACCTAAAGATGTTTTGATGAGGCACCCATCCTGGGATAATCATACTCCGTTGAGTTCATTACTTTCGTCCTATTTGATGTTTGTTTTACACAGTATGCATACTTCTCACTTTTCTCCTTAGTCTATGGGTTTTTCCCTGTGCCTTGGGTTTTACCATAGCAAGGTTTTGTGACTTTTACTACCAATGCATACTTTCTTTATATTTAAGACTTGCGTTCACCCGTTGTGCCGATGACTTCATCAATTATTCTACCTTATCTGCTGAAGATATGATGCGATTGTTTGTTTGAGTATTTACACACTCAAGGGGGAGTGTTGCAGTCATTTTTAGAATAGGAATGTGATTGTGAAATCCTAGTAGATCTAGGAATATCTCCTATATTCCTATTAGGAGTTGATTACCTATTAAGAGTTGTAATCCTAAAAGGGTAAGATATTTACCTATCCTACTACTATAAATAAAGGCACAATGGGGGTGATACAACACACACACCTTACAATTAAATCTCTCTCTTCTCCCTCTTGCTACCGCCGGCCCCCTCTCTCTTTAATCCTTTAGATAGCTCAGTTAAATAGACCTACAATAGTTATTACTTAATAGAGGTGTAGTTGAAAAAAATATTATTTATTGACTACATAATGAATGTTGTGTTTCCCACTTAGGATTCATTAGGACAATATGGAAATACCAAAAGTTTCCAACAAGTTGGAAACATGCCTTAGAAGTTAGAAACATTGTGGCTTCAATAAGAAAGTGACCTTGTTGACTAAATATTAAGTACCGCCAAGCTCAAAGACGTGACATCAACTTTAAAAACTAAAGCCTTGTTCCAAACAATTTTAGAGAAATATTTTAGTTCATCTTAAACTTTTAAATGTAATATTGCATACTCTCATGACAATTATTACTATATGGAAGTGTGTTTCCTTAAGATGGGAGCAAGAAAAATTATAACTTATTATAAGTTTATTCTATATATAATTGGTCCCAGACTGGAATCGAAATTTTTTATGATTTTAAAGAGGTTATTCCTTTATTAAGTATTATTTTAAAGAAGTTTTAATGTGCTATATTAAAATTATTGAACAGGGAGCTTATATTTGCAGTTTAAAATAGCCATCTGCATCCTTTATCAAAAAAAAAGAAAAAAGAGAGAAAGCTAGACAAAATTTAATCCATTTTTCTTAATTATCTGACAATTGCATGTGGTTTGATATCCTAGTGGATACAGAGTTGAGTTTCTACCCATGTGTCCAAAGTTCAAAACTCTCTCATTCCCTAAATTAATGTAATACCTTTGAACTTTCCCCTCTTCCCTCAATAATAGTAAAAAAAATAAAAAATGGTTAATAACACTAACACCCCCTAAAGTTTATCGAGTTTTCACAAAATCCCCTCACGTATGAGATATTACACTAACACCCTCTCACGTTTTAATTCACTCTCACATAACCCCTTCAGTCAAAATTCTGCTAATAAATTGACAACTTTACCCTTAAAACTAATTAATTAAATAATAAAGAAATATATTAGAAAAAGAAAATATTAAAAGTAAATAAATTTAACATTAAAAAGATAAATTTAAAACTTCTAAACAAGGGTTGCTGCGTCTTCCAACCGTGCAAGCCTTTTGCCCTAGGTCACAGCCATGTCTTCCAAGCAAGGTGGAATAGCAAAGCCCTTGGAGTAGACCTGGCAATTTCTTACACGACCCGTTAACACGACAAGTAAACGACACAAAAATAACAGGTTTCGGATCAACACGATAACTAATCGGGTCATCATCGGATCACACGATAATAACCCGTTAATAACGGGTCCTTAACAGGTTTACACGAGACTGCCACGCGAGTAACCTGTCTCGACACGATAAGAAAAAAGTTATTTTGATCACTTTAATTTTTTAAACTACTAAAAAAACGTACTATAAAATACAATAGATATAATGAATATGTATATATTGTTTATTAATTATTATTTTATATAAATTATAAAATTTAAGTTTTATTTATTTATTTATTTTTATAGTATATTATAGGCAAAGATTGAGATTAAAAATTATAAAACACATTAAAAATAAAAATATCAAGTAATTTAAAAATACCAAACACAATTAAAAATGACACACCCCAACCCGGATGTCCACTAGGACTCCGAATCGAGTTGTGCTGGCCGACACCTGGAAGGTGACGAAGCCATAAAGTGTGATGATGTGGAAAAATGCGAATAAATTTAAACCTAAGAGTGCCTAAATAGCAAAATACGCTGATGAGCGGGAATGAACCCCCTTCACACTTGACGTTAGAGCATAAGTACAGTAGAATGAATTAAGAATCATACCATCAAAGGTAATCTCCAATACCAAGACTTGCCATGAATCCTCGACGGTAAGAAAACTCGGCTAATAAAACCTGGAGGGTGAAAACCAAACAAGGGTGAGTGGCCCTGGAAATAAAATTTTAATAGAAACCATATAAAACATTATAACCCCTCGCTACAACACCTGTATAGTTTCTAGAAAAATCATAAATATACCATAACACAGCATCTCATCAATCGAGGTTAACTCATCACATATCTCATCACATATGCTAGCTCATCACATATTTCATCACATATGCTAGCTCATCACATATTTCATCATATATGCTAGATCATAAGTTGGGAGTCACCTTTAGTGACCTGTACGACTTATCCATATCTCATCACACATGCTAGCTCATAAGTCAGGAGTCAACTCTAGTGACCTGTACGACTTGTCCATATCTCATCACATATGCTAGCTCATAAGTTGGGAGTCACCTCTAGTGACTTGTACGACTTATCCATATCTCATCACATATGTTAGCTTATAAATAGGGAGTCACCTTTAGTGACCTGTACGACTTATCAATAAGTGAATAAGTATACCTGCACACAAGTCGGAACCACCTAAAGTGGTCTATATGACAGGACTGGGTGTAAATAAATACGCTCAAGTGCTACGATCACGTGAAGGCTGTACGAATAATTGTGGGTCGCCTACGAGTCGAAACCACCTATGGTGGTCTGTACGACAGGATTGGATGTAAATAAATACGCTCAAGTGCTACGATCACGTGAAAACTGTGCGAATAATCGCAGGTCACCTACAAGTCGGAACCACCTATAGTGGTCTGTACGACAGGACTGTGCACTTACCTTGGATCCAAGGTGAGCATAAGGTGCGGAAGGTGAACATCACGTGAAAGACTGTGACCTGGCCACATGCGGGAGCACTAACACCGAGTGCAGGTTTATGAACTCTCAATACATCTCAACATAACATGTACGACTCATGAGCAATCCGTACGATAGTGTCGGAGTTTCTCAAAATATAATATAGTCATGCCATCACTCAATCGTTCTAAATAAAATGTAATCACAATTATGCATTCCACAATTCGTAACACATACCCACCTGAACTTATCGATGCATCTCACGTTCACCTTCATACCTTAAAGCATTCATAATACTTATGCTCAATAATATACTTATGGACATGCCTTGATGCAATTCAAAACTTAACCATATCGTAGTGTTGCCAAATATATATATATATATACACACACACACACACACACACACACACACACACACACTTTAGACCAATGTCTCTCACCTTGCACAATTTCCCAAAACAAGGTTATTGTCTCTATTATTTAATCTCATTTATGTTATGGCTACATCTAACGTTTCGTTAGACTGCCTATGTACCCTACATAAGGATCAAGCCATTCGTAGTTCGCTCTTGTCCTTTAAAGCATTTACATAAATGATATGAAATATTCAATTTATAAACGTTTGTGGAGATGTCAATTATATATATACGATAGAAGGGAAAAAACCCACTCACTTTAGGTTCGCGCTACAACTCCCTTGCACGAATATCGAGACATCACGAACTATCGTTGCCTGTGACCAATTATCAAATTATATCTCAGAGTTCTTACCTATAGAATACATAATTTACGTAAAACATATCCTCAAGGACCATCTTGAATAATTTGAGACCCATTGACCAAAAGTCAACCGTCGATCTAAGGTTGATGGTAGGGTCCACAACCCTGCAAAAACTCGATTCGGAAGATTCACATCTCAGATTTTCAATCCGTAACTTCTCATGATACACAATATGCTTCTAGAACAACATACTTAAGTTTCATTATGATCCAACGGTTGGATCTCCGCCAATTTCCAAAACTGATTAGCAGTTAACGTTTTATTTTATGAACTTACAAATCCAATTCGGGAAGATCCGTACATCGGATTCCTAATCTGTAAATTCCTACATTCTTCAAATATTACGTACTACAATGTAACAAAGTTTGGTGACGATCCAACGGTCAGATCATCAATTCATATAAATACCTATTAACGTACTGTAGAGAATTTAGGTTCCAACGATCAACCTACGTCATTCAAATATCAAAACTGAATTCAAGACATTTAACATAGTCTAAAAATAGCATTGGCAGCCCACTGGTCACGCGCCGCCGTGGGTGGCGGTCGGCCACCCCGACTCACCGGAAAATCCAACTATTTCCAAAAATTACCAAATTTCACAGAAATGAAGATCTCCAAGAGTAGAGCAACTTTCATACCTGTGAATAAGGCCAATTTGACCTGGAAAAGCTTTAATTCCACTAAAATCGTACGGAACCCTTGAATTTGGGTGACTTCAATCTGTCACCTCCGGTTCTCCACCACCTCCAAGGTTGTTTGGGGCTTGTTCCAAGCCTCAAGGGAAGTCCATTGTTGGTGTCAATTGGAAGAAATTATTTAAGAAATGGGAGAGTCGACACAAGACCCGCCGCACCCACCAGTGCAATGTTTCTTGAATTCTAGCTAAAAATCTATAATTTCTAGGGTGTAATAGGAATGGGGGATGATAGGGAATGTTTTCCCGGTGGTTAGGTGACTTGGTTCACCGGGAAAATCAACGAAATTCGCCAGGAAACACGAACGGGAGCCGGGTCGGGTCCGATGGGTTACACGGGCCACCCGTGTCTTCCTCCCCTTTCTTCTTATTTCCTTTCCCTCCTTTCTCGTTTTCTGATTGGGCCATCCTACCCGCTCTCCTCTCCCTATTCGTCCAACTCCCCCCTTTTTCTCTCCTGTTCCCTCTTCTTTTTCCTCGTTTTCTTCTTTTCTTCTTTCCGTTTTTTTTTTTTTTGGTTTTTTTTTCTTTTTATTATTACTAAAATAATTTAAATAGTATTTCATTCCAATTACTTTCGAGTTAGTAACTCAGTAAAACTTTAACCATAACTCCAAATTCATTTCTACTTGTGCCTACACGTCTGTAAGATCGAGCTCTATCCAAATATGTCAAGAAACATGATAAAATATATGAGAATCACATACATCCTCGAAACATGCTTTGCCCCTAGGGCATTTCCGTAAGTTCACGAATTTAAAATTATAAAAACCATACTTTTAGGAACGGGCTGTGACAAAAAAAAATTATAATAATTAATTTACATGTGTGAAAATTATGAAAAAAAATATGCAAACGCTCATAGTCGCATCCTCTACGCTTTGAGGATGGGTATATGATCGTTTGAAATTTTAAAACCATACAAACTCTCATGAATAGTATTTTTAAGGGAGTTCAAAATAAAGAAAATTCATAATCATTAATGTATAAGTTTGAAAGATATGAAAGAATAACAAATGTTTATAATTGCATCATCAACGCTTAGATGATAGTTACATGGTTGTTTAGATTTTTAAAACCCTCCAAATCTCACGAACAATGTTTTTTATTTGAGTGCAAAATTAATAAAAGTAATAATAATTATTGTACAAGTGTGAAAAATGCAATCACTTGTAATGAAAAGCTTTACAACTTTTATGAATGGGTCAACTCCGAAATTTAGTATGTATATACTAATTTAGTATTATGTTTTAAATTTTTTTGGGGTCAAATTATGTTTTTCATTTTCATTTTTATTGATTTAAAATATATTTTTCTTAATAGGTAACGGGTCGAGTCATATTATCTGATAATATTAACAGGTTGATTTCAGGTCGGGTCATATTACCCGTTTACTTTAATGGGTATTACACGACACGGCCTATTAAGCTATCGGGTATGACACGAAAACAACATGAAGACGAGAAATACGACACGAATGCCAGGTCTACCTTGGAGGCACCCGAGGCCGAGAAGGAGAACGACGAGTCCGATTTGGCCAACCTTCAGAAGGAAAAAGATGAGGAAAGGGCGCTGAAGGAGCTAGGGAGAATTGAGCTCTTCCTTCATTCTACAATTTTTTTTCTTCATTTCACATCTGAGTACTTGAGTAAAATAGGTCAAAATGAAATGGGGATCTATTTTAAATTTCAATAGTTGCTTCCACCGAACGATATGTGTCTCGTATACATGACTTACACACGAGAAGGCACGTGTACCAATGAATCTCGTGTATAATCATCACCATTTATGGTATTTGTCATTAGTTGAAAGTTTGGCAATTGCCAAATATGACGATGAAGCACACCATAGTTGAAAGTTTGGCAACAAGTATTAAGTAAAATGAGGATAATATGGAAAAGTAAAGAAGATTTTCACTCTGAGTTGGAAACGCGTTGCCAAGATTGAGTCTCACTCTATAGAAATGGTTTGCACGAATTTTCCGCCTCTCGGTCAACCTAAAGAATTGTTAAAAGTTACTCGTGGACTCATATTGCATGCCCATCAGTCAAGGACCAAAGGCTGGCTAAGTGAATGGTGTAGAATGTGTCTTCTCTTGCAAGAAAGTATAAGAGATGTGCTCAGGTTGGGACTATGAGGCGCTTAAGACCACTTTCACCGGTCCAAGAAAGGCAAAGTCAAGGGAGATTCTATTGCCCAAAATCCACTAAAGTTGCTTCAACAGCCCAAATATTGGAGGGCAGTTTCTGGGCTCCATCAAGTCCGTTGGAATGCCCGGCCTTTCTTTGCCAGGCCTTTGAGCCTGCTAGCATAAGGTGACGTCATCATGATGTCAGATATTTGATAGCGGGTTCCGCAACTAAAAAGCAACTCAGAGCCGTGGGATTCGCCTAAATCGGTGGATTTCTAAAGGTCTAATGATTTAGACCGTTGGACTTCTTGAGTTAAAAAAATATGAAAAGTAGACCGTTGTGTCACCTAACACAACATGGTGCTTCTAATTTTAAATGAGTGAGGAAACCAACGGCTAGGATTAGTACTAGTTTGGTACTGAGGTAATTTTATAAAAAATGGATATCAAAAAAAGCTGTGCTAAAAAAGGTGTTTGGTAAACACTTAAAAACAACTTATTTTCACAGTTTTGGATGAAAAAAAGCTAAAAACGTGAAGCAGCAAAAATAAACTTAGAGAGGTGTATTCAATTAGGATTCTGAGAGAGTTTCAGGGAATTAATAATTCCAGGGGTATTCAATTAGGATTTTAAGTGATTCTCTGAAATTCTAGGTGTATTCAATTAGAATTTCAAAATAGTTTATTAAAATCCTTAGAAATCTAGGTGTATTCAATTAAGATTTTAAAGAAGTTTATAACATTCCAGGTGTATTCAATTAGAAATTGATTTTAAAGAATTTGAGAAAGTTAAAGAATTAGAGGGAATTGGAGAGATTTCGTAGTGTATTTTAAGTATCCACAAATCTCACCTCTTCCCATGAGATTTCGAAAGAATTGAATCAAAATTTTATATGGAATCTCTACAAATCAATTAAACTCCATAAAAATCCATGGATTTATAAATCCATTAAAATCTCTCACATTCTCAATTGAATACACCCCCCTTATTCTCACAGTACGGCAGAAGCAGTTTTTTTTCAAAGCACAACAATACCAAACCAGCCCTAATCTAATGATAAAAAATTATAAAAAATAGAAAAAAAAGATTTTTTTTATTTTATAAATACCCAATCATCTTCTTCAATTATCATATCACAAATCAATATTTATTTTTTATTACAATCTCCTATATTTGTTTTTCACTTTTCTAATCCTTTGGTTAAAATAAAAAATAAAAAATTGAGTGAGAAGGTAAATTGGTCTACCAGGTAAGGCATTGCTTATTTGAGGCTTGGGTGCTTGTTACTCATGACCCAGTCACAGGAAATGAGGTGAAGGTGCAATAAATGTGGATGAGAATTTATGCACAAATTTGTCAAGAAGATTGAGGGCACGTTATGGATCGAGTAAATCTCTGTCGAATTGGTACAAACATCTACATAAAGATTTGAATGCTTGGCAAGAAGCCTTCGCAAAAGCAGAAGAAATTTATCGAAGTGGCGATAATCTAGTGAGTGAGGTAATAATATTTTATTATTAACAAATTTAAAATGTAATAAATATGTTATTGTTTAGACCTTTAGGCAATTAAAAGTAATCATTTAATTATGTTGTTTCACACTTTTTTTTTCTTTTTTTTTTAGCAATTACAAGCATAAATATGGTTCAATCTTGAAAATAAAAAAGCATTCACAAGGCACAAATGTTGGAACATTGTGAATCATTCCCTGAAATGCAAAGTTCTACTTAGTGGTACACAAGTTGTGTTGAAGGAGACTCCCCTACACGAATCAACTACTGAAAAGTTGTCATTGGAGACCCAATTGAATCAGTCGCACTGACCCAAGAAACCCTGAGGCCTATTGGGAATAAGGCTGCTAAAAAAAGAGTTTCAAAAAGGAATTGTTTGAATCATGCGTCACACCTCTGACCTGCGGTGAAAAATTAATCACATACCTGGTGCAAATAAAAAATAAAATCAAAATGAAAAATAAAATTCACTTATACAAATGATCTAGAAAACCTTACAAGGTGTACAATAATAAATCAAAATTTTAAATCCCCCATCTAACACAACCTCAACTCTTCTAGCCTCTGTCTTGCCAAATAACTCATTTGTAAAATACAAAGTGAAGGGTGAACAATAGCCACCGTCGCGCAGTGAGTAGAATATATAATATGCCAGTCAATCAATGTTGTTTTACTTGCACTATAGCATAGTATAATTATATCTCAATTTTTATGCCATATCTTGCCATATCATATCATCCCTTCACATGTTGGTTATCCTTCATAATATGTAACTTACACGTGACCCCTTAATTGGCCATTCTACCATAATGTACCTATGTGCCATACATTTATCCTCGGATAACCCAACTCTAAACGTTCTCATGCTTCATGAACAATCTCGAGTAACTCAACATAGAATGTATATAAACTCATCAAAACATTTCCCGAAAGCTAAGATGCTTGACTTGAAAATAGATTGAAATTTGTAAACAGTGAAAATCTAGAATAGCTCATGATTTTCACATTTATCAAAAGACAAGAAGCTTTGCAACCAATTAAATAAACTATCTCCACACGTTGAACAATAACCCCTAAACTCTCTTTCTTTCTTTCTTTCTCTTTACCCTATCTCTTTTTAACTACATAGAACCCTCGATGCATGATGTCTAATTTTTATGCTCCAAAAACAATGGAGCAAAGCTCCTATTTATAGGTCACTAGGGCGGCTAAAAGCCTTGGTGC
Source organism: Malus sylvestris (assembly GCF_916048215.2). Classification (NCBI taxonomy): domain Eukaryota; kingdom Viridiplantae; phylum Streptophyta; class Magnoliopsida; order Rosales; family Rosaceae; genus Malus; species Malus sylvestris. The sequence continues at coordinate 43,397,320 of NC_062274.1, forward strand.
TTAAGTAAAACAATAATAAAATATAAAATAAGTTGTTAGGGCCCAAAAATGTCACACAACAACCCAGCCAAGTCTCAAGGCCCAATTGTCATGCAAAGCCCACATTCAAGCCCAAACACATGCCAAGGCACATGATCGATGAGGAATATATTTACAAACATGTTGTGCCACAGTGATTAAGCCAGAAATTCATGCCATGCTCATGCCTATTCATCACGCCATGCTTCCTTAGCCACAATTCATGCTAAGCCCAAGTCACATATTCGGGGCTTGTTAAGTGGATTGTGGTGTGGATGGTTACGAAAGGTTATCGGGCCTACGTGGAATCGGGGTCATGGAAGACTTTAGGTTGCTTGGAAGTCCAAAGATCCAAGCCATACCATTTGTATTTCACGCAGGCATCATTGAGAGAGAATTAACCGAGTTTATCCCTTTCCCTAGCAAGCCAACTCCCTTAGTTAAGATTAAACTAGATTTTTCCATTATATGCATGCTAAGCCCATCAAGTTAGGCATTTAATGCTGACTTTCCTTTCCCAGCCTGCATAGACAACCAATGCTCGAAAGCCATGAGGTGTGCTAAAAGTAGCGTCTGTAGAAAGCTGCCCTAGGAAAGCCGCGTCTCATAAAAAACCAAATTGTAGGTCTCAACAGTGCAGCTATCTTACACCAAAATAGGAATAATATGAGGGCTAGGGAGAAAGGAAAAGAAGACCAAGCCATAAAGGGAGATTCCTTAAGCCTATAGAAGAACCCTTCACTTACATAAGAAGGGAGAAACCATCACAGAAATTGGGGATTGGAAAAACATAGATGAGGAGATAGAGAAAACGTAGTGAGAGAGAACCATCCACGAAGAAGCCCAGAAAATTCCACTTAGCCCAAAAGGATACTCCAAGCCCCAAGCATCACTATCCATGCAACCTTAGTAATTTCCACAGCTTTGCATCAAATATCCCAGCTATTAGAAACCTTACTATCATCCTAGGAAAGCCCAGATTATCCAGTAAAGAATGCCATGCAACCATGCAAATCCATTCTCTCTCATGTAAACTGATAATCTTCTAGCTTCCACACCATGCTTTACTTGAGCAAGTCATTATCTTAATCATTCATGCTATCTTCGAGCTGTTAATGTTACCGGGGTATTTCTTAAGACAAGCTAACTCTTTCAAGATATCCCGGGACTTGTTACGAATTTGTACCAAAAGAGACAAGAAGACATTCTCAAAGCCCAAGTCCACCTTGACCTAAAATTCCCCCAACATAAATTGGCGACTTTGATAGGTACAGGTCGCAATCTTGATTCGATGGCTCCAAGTTCCAAAAGGAACACTACCAGGAGTGGCAACACCTTAGACGCAGGCAAGGTTGCTTCTCGGCTCGACGAGTCTCAACGCAAAGGCCAACGCCATGAAAGCCAGGAAAGCCTGGATGAATATGACATGCCAGACATCATCTTAGCCATTCATGCCTTGGGTAAAGCCTAAAAAGAAATTGATGCATCTGTGAAGGAGTTTAAAAACTCAATCCCGATGCCAAGCGAGAAATCCAGTAACAATGACTGCTTGCCCAAGCAAAAACTTCTTAGGAAGAGTCATCTGTTGCTGCTAGCAGAGGTCTTGAGAAGGCGTCATCATTTGTCACTCAGGAAAACATCATAGCCATGCTCGAAAATGAGCTACACAGGAGCTCAAAAGACTGGAAATATGTCATTGAGCCACCATACAAAACCAACGTTCTCCACATGCCATATCCTAAGGGGATACGAGACTCCCAACCTTGTTTTCTTTAACAGAAGGAAGGGTAGCCTTAAGGAACATATAAGTTGTTTCATTGACGATTTGGGTCCTTATGCAGGCGACTACAACCTACATCTCAGGGAGTTCTCAAAAAGCCTAATTGAGAGTGCCTATACTTGGTACACCACCTTTGTACCAGATTCCATCCGGACATAGAAAGAGCTGGCGGCAAGTTTAATAAAAAATACTTCCAGCATGAGGAAAGAGTCATGACGACTCAACTCAACAACACGTAGCAAAAGCACATGGAATATCTGGTGACTTTTGTTAAACGTTTCCGAGACCTCGCCTTTGACTGTTATGACAAGAAGAATAGGAAGCTCTTGTGGAGATATGTATCAACAACACTGTAAGGAAGACCAGATAGTTCTCGAGGCTTCAGGAAGCAGTAAGGAGGACCAACTTGTCAGTCATGCCTTCCATGGGGAGATCTTGGAAATTGACAAGAAGGAAGCTCATCATGCCCTAGTCATGGATGACAGATCTGACTACAAACCACGAAAAAGGAAGGAAATAGAAAGTGGTAAGGAAACTTATCCTCCGTTAGAGTGCAGCAACGAGGAATTTCAAGCTATCCTCGATACCATGCTCGCAGATGGGGCCATCAAGCTGCCCTAGCCGTACAAAACCCCTTCCAAGGAAGATAAAAAGAATCATGGGTACTGTCGCTACCATTAGCATGTGGGACATCATTTTATTATATGCCAAATTTTGTGAAAAAACTTCTTCCAAGAAAGATAAAAAGGATCCCAGGTACTATCACTACCATCAGTATGTGGGACATCCTTTTATTATATGCCAAATTTTTCGAAAAATTCTCCATGAAAAAATCTGTGAAGGAACGTTAAAGCTGTCATGCAAGACGCAAGCCATATACACTGACCCTCTGCCAAAGCGCTGAGGGAAAGAGATAACAGCTTTCATCACATACTCCAGAGATGACGATGTTTACCACCTATGGATCAACAATCCCAAGCCACCGGAAACCATTTGGGAATCTTCAGGGAACATGGAAAAGGGTTACTGGTGCAAATACTTCAAGCTACATAGTTATGATACTTCATGGCCTTAAGCTGAGGGATGAGGAAATGAGGATGCAAATCTCATGGATTTTGCCCCAAGCCTAGGTGACGAGGTCTTCACCAATGATATGCTTGAAGAATACGAAGGAGCCCTAAGATAACAACTATTTAACCAGGAGATGATGGCTATGACTTTGTATGGCTTTCCTAACATGAAAGCCAACGCAGTTGAGCGTTACCTTTCCTAAAGGTAAGGGCCTATTGCAGGGCAGGTCCTCTAGGAAAATTCGAAGTTCAAATCCCTATTCGACCAGCTTGAATATGGCCCGGAAGCAAGGACTACTCCTACCGAAGCTCTTATATTTGTTTTTGAGAATTATGGCACTTAATGCTATGCTGCCTATGAAAACCTATATTTAAATATTATTATTTATTTTTATTTAGTAATTAAAGAAATTTTGATTAAATAGACAAATATATATGTTTCAAATTTATTTAGTTATTGGTGTCCACGTGTTGGCCAAATGAAAGGATTGGCATGCTTGCAATTTGAAAGGATGAATGAGTAATTATAGGACTACTTGGAGAGCACTCCAGTTTGGAGGTGGCAAACCAGTTTTCATCTTTCCTTTTAAGTGACACCTTGATAGGAGCATATTTATGCGACTTAGTTAACATGTTTTCTTGCATTTACTTAGTTAGTTATTGCTTATAAGAGTGTTTTAAGCTATTTTCGTGTGTTTGTAGGTCCTAATAACAAAGTTGGAAAGAAAGTGCATTTTGGTGCAATTTGGAGCAATTTTGGGCCAAAATGGATTGCATGCATATGGAGCAAGTGGGATGGACGGTTTTGGTGTTTTAAAAAGGGTTTCAACACATGCAAAAATATGAATAATGAAGTTGAAGTGTGGAAGTGTGCAGATACATACACTTAAGGAACAATTTGAAAGGAAAAGAAGTGAAAGATGCCATTTGTTGGATTGCTTTACAAGATGTATTCACATTTTCAGCAACTGCAAACATAATTGCAAGCTGAAATGATGCATAACATGTGTGTAGAGGTGTAAAGTGGCCGAAAGTTGATGTTTGCAAGATGAAATGATGCAAAACATGTGTGTGAAAGTTGTCTAACAGCTAGTACATGTGGAAAAGGGATGGAATACAAGGCAAATGCATCAGAAATTGAAGAATGAAGGCACATGGACAACTACAAAGGAGTTGAATTAGCAAAAGAGGAATGATTGCCTTTTGTTAAAGGCAAGACACAATGATAAAAGAGCATGTAAACTAGCTGTTTTCTTTCTTTGGATTTTAATGTCTAAATTTATGTATCTTTGCTTTGTGAGTATGAGGAACTAAACCCCCCTTGGCTAGGGGGGAATTCGAAACCATGTTTATGCTTGCTATATGATTTGATTACTTCTAATTGCGTTTCATAAGTTGTGAATTCAATTTACTTATCTACATGATTTAAAACTGATTTGTGTATGTTGGTTGAGAGTGCACGCTTAATTTTCATACATAAGTTTAATGCTAGGATATAAGGGAGTTTCACCTAATCGTTATGAACTTATATTCACAAGTAGTAAAGGTTGTTGATCACAATCGTGTTAAGTAAATTCTTGGCATGAGTTTCATGCAATTGATAGTAACGAGTGCTTCGCCAATGCTTATGATTTTCATAGAACTTAATGATTCTTGCTTGTATCTCTATTATGCAATTCATGTAGGGAACTTGTGGGGAATGCTTTGGGTTGTCGTATGCAATTCATCCAATTCAATAACTTAAGGAAAATCTGAGGGTTAATTAGTGCAATTCACGGTTAATCTGGGGTGTTGGGAATTCATGGTTTATCGAAAAGCAATTGGAAATCGTTTTGTATGCAAGTGTGACATGTGTGGAGAAGAACCCCTTAGCTAGCTTTCAATCCATTCACTTTTCTCAAATTCGTTTTAGAATCTGTTCAATTTACAAGTTTTGTTTTTGTTTTCAATTTTCGTCAAAACCAATTCCCCATTTATTTTAAAGTGTTAGATTAAGTAGAAATTAATTTAGTTTGTGTTTTTAAGGGTCTTGAGTCAAGCTATAACCCAATTTCGTCCAATTTAGTGTTAGGTGTCAAAACTGCCCAGAAAGTGTTTTTAAGGCAGTTTTGAGTGTTTGTTTGTTGTTTTGAGTCTTTTGGTTTGTTTTGGTGTTTTAAAGTTTAGTTTTGCATTCTTTGAGTCTAGTTTAGTGTTTTAAACTTGTTTTTACGTATTTGAGTCAGTTTTCAAGTGATTTAGCAATCCCCGGTCTAGAACGATCCTTACTTACATACTTTGCTACAATTGATAAAAAGAGGGTTTAATTTGTGTGCTTATATATTTCGCATCAAATTTTTGGCGCCGTTGCCGGGGATTAGCAACATTGCTAATCCCTTGAATTGTTTTATTTCAGTTTGTTTTAATGAATTCCAGATTTTGACCTTGTTTTGTTTTCTTGTTTTTAGGTACTAGTTTATGACTCGGAGTTCTCATCCGATTCGTGAACACATCTTGGACTTTGACGACGATTTTGAGCAAGAATTGAGACGAAAAAGGAAGAATCCAAAACCTAGTGAATCAAATTCAAATTCAGAAGCCGAAGTTGAGTTTAAAGAAGAGGAACCCACGGCAAGAGTGGGTGAAGTGGAGGAAGCCATGGGACAAGACAATCGTACAATCAAGGAGCTTTTGGCTTCGGGATTGGACAATGCCGCACCTCTATGTATTCAATATCCCGCGGCTGCCCAAGGAAAGACCGAGGAATTCGAGTTGAAGTCAAGTTTGCTACACCACATTTCGAAGTACCATGGGTTGTCCATGGAGGATCCTAACAAGCACTTGAAAGAGTTCGAGGTGGTGTGTTCAAGCATGACTCCAATCAATGTTGACGGGAGCATATTGAAGATAAAGGCTTTTCCCTTTTCTCTCATGGAAAAGTTGAAAGATTGGTTGTATGAATTAGCTCCCGGAATGGTCACATCTTGGGAGAGCATGAAACGGGCTTTCTTGGAGAAGTTTTTCCTAACTTCTCGAGTCATCTTCCTACGAAAAAGGATAAGTGGAATTCAACAAGATGAAGGTGAATCTTTTCCTACTTATTATGAACGTTTTAAATCTTTTGTTGCTTCATGTCCACAACATCAGATGAAGGAGGATCTTCTTCTACAATACTTCTACGAGGGGCTACTACCAATTGAACGTCAAATGCTAGATGCCTCGGCGGGAGGAGCCTTGGTGGATAAGACCCCCATGGTAGCCAAGACATTAATCTCCAATCGAGCGTTGAATGCCCAACAATACGAAGGTGTTGGACAAAGGAGCAACCTACGGCAACACCAAGTGAATGAGGTAAGTGCCATAATCGAACTTCAAAATCAAATGGCTAACCTTACTACTTTGCTTTCTCAGGTGGTGGAAGGTCCAAAAGTGCAAAACGTGGCAGCTTGTGGCGTATGCTCCATGCAAGGACACCTTACGGACAAGTGCCCACAATTGATAGAGAATGGAGGTTGGGAGACCCTCAATGCCGTGGGATTTGGCAACCAATACCAACCGAGGAATGACCCCTTTTCTAATACTTACAATCCTGGTTGGCGTGATCATCCAAATTTCAAATGGCGAGAACCCCAACAAGGCCAACAACTAAGTACATTTAGGCAACAACCCCCGGGTTTCTATCAAAAGCCGTTTGCACCAACTCAACCCCAAGCACAACCCGCCCAAAAATCAGGTTCTTTTATTGATAATGATCAGATTTTTAATTTACTAACTTCTATGGCGCAGGGCATGCAAACTAGGGACAAGAAGGTGGACGAGTTGGAGAAGCAAGTGGGGCAAATTGCCGAGTTTATGGGGCAGTTTCGAGAGCAAGGCAAGTTGCCTAGCTCAACTGTGGTCAATCCAAAAGGTGGATTCGAATCTGCAAAAGCTATAACTTTGCGAAGTGGGAAGCACGTAAGATCTGAACCCCAACACTCCAAATCACGTTCTAACGAGGTGGAGAAGTTGATGATTGAAGAAGAAGAACAAAAACCACCCACGGCAAAGGTGGAAACACCTTTGCCGCAAGCCCTATGTGATCCTAAGTCATCCAATCTGTCCAATAGAGGTAAGAACGTGTCAAATCCAGTTCCTACTAATGTTTTTCCTTCGAATGTTGCTTTTCCAAATAGGTTCAAGCAAACAAAGAAAGAAGAAGCTGAAAATGACATTCTAGAGACATTGAGGAAAGTTCAAGTCAACATACCCCTTTTGGATGCAATCAAGCAAGTCCCGAGGTACGCCAAGTTCTTGAAGGGACTTTGCACCACGAGGAAGAGGATGTCGACCAAGGAAGTTGTGAAAGTAGGCGAGAACGTGTCAGCCATCTTGCAACGCAAACTGCCCCCTAAATGCAAAGATCCGGGTAGTTTTACGATTCCTTGTGTCATTGGTAATACTAGGTTTGAATCTGCCATGTTAGACTTAGGTGCATCTATAAATGTCATGCCATATTCAATTTATGCATCTATGAACCTAGGAGAGTTAAAAAATGATGGTGTAATCATACAATTGGCCGATAGATCTAATGCCTATCCAAAGGGAGTTTTGGAGGATGTTTTAGTGCAGGTTAATCATTTGATCTTTCCGGCGGATTTCTACGTACTTGAGATGGATGAATCGGACCATACCCCTTCATTACCCATCCTCTTTGGAAGGCCATTCATGAAAACGGCCCGAACAAAGATTGACGTGTTTAATGGCACTTTAACGATGGAATTTGATGGGGAAGTGATTAATTTCAATCTTTCTGATTCTATGAAGTTTCCTAGTGAAAATCATTCATGTTTTGCTATTGATATAATTGACTCTTTGGCGCAGGACCATTTTGACAATTTGAAGGACGATGCACTTGAATTGGTCATTGCACAAGGAAAGAACATGAAAAACATTGAAACAGCCACCAAGGAAACCCACAGCATGCATGAGGATTCCATTGCCGTGCTCCATAGTGAAGATATCATTGAGATGGTGGCTGCCCTTGAGTCATTGCCATCGCAAACTGGTAAGTTTTTGGACCCTATTTTAAGTTCAGTTTCGGCTAATAAAATGCTTCCCTCAGTTGTGCAGCCACCCACACTTGAACTTAAGCCATTGCCTAGTCACTTGAGGTATGTTTTCTTGGGAGAGGATGAGACATTGCCCGTCATCATTTCATCCTCACTCACAGCACAAGAGGAGAGTAAATTAGTGAGGGTGCTAAAAGAGTACAAAACGGCAATTGGATGGACATTGGCCGACATCAAGGGAATTAGCCCTACTACGTGCATGCATCGCATACTTTTGGAGGAGGGGTCTAAAACATCTCGAGAGGCTCAGCGCCGTCTCAACCCTCCTATGATGGAAGTTGTGAAGAATGAGATCATAAAGCTTCTAGATTGTGGAGTTGTCTTGATGTGAAAAATAAGTTAACACACAAAATTAAACCCTCTTTTTATCAATTGTAGCAAAGTATGTAAGTAGGGATCGTTCTAAACCAGGGATTAGGAGGGATTGCTAAACACTTGAAAACTGACTTAGAAATGTAAAAACAAAGTTTAAAACACTAGATTAGACTCAAAGAATGCAAAACTCACGTTTAAAATACTAAAATAAACCAATAACTCAAAACAGCAACTAAAGAACTCAAAACTGCCTTAAAAACACTTTCTGGGCAGTTTTGAACACAAAGCACCAATTTGGACGAATTTGGGTTTTAACTTGTACCAAAACACTTAAAAACATAAACCAACACACTTTCTAACTAATCTAGGACTTCAAAATAAATGGAGATTTGATTTGGACGAAAATGAACTAAATGGACAGATTGCAAGGAAAACAGATTGTAATAGAAACAGATTGTAACACAAAGTTATGAATAATCAATGGATGATGGAATGGCTAAGGGTTTCTTCTCCACACATGAAATATATGCAACCTAAATCAATTTTCAGTTATCAATTTAATAAGTTATGAATCTCGACACTCCAAGTTAATTAGGTCCACTTAAATTAACCTTCAGATTTCCCTAGAATCATTGAATTGGATGAATATGCATCGCAAACAAATTATTCCCAACAAGTTCTTTATATGAACAGCATGATAAAGACACAAGTTAGAATCATTACGTTCTTTGGAAATCATAAGCATCGACAAGGCATTCGTAACTATGAAAAGGTTGATACTCTTGCCAGGAATCTACTTAACATGATTGTGACTAGCGACCTTCACTACTTACGAATATAAATTCATAACGATTAGGTGAAACAAACTTATATCCTAGCATCAAATTCAAGCATGCAAATTAAGCGTGCACTCTCAACCAACATACAAGAATAAGTTCTAAATCAAATGGTTAAGCAAATTGTATTCACGACTTATACAACGATAACTGAAAGTAATAAAC